>NC_091134.1:46176246-46479276 GCF_041381155.1 Argopecten irradians | reverse complement strand
CTAGTGTTCACCAAAGCTACTCTCCACTTGGAAGCTGTTAGATGTTACCTGTACACTACTAGTGTTCACCAAAGCTACTCTCCACTTGGAAGCTGTTAGATGTTACCAGTACACTACTAGTGTTCACCAAAGCTACTCTCCACTTGGAAGCTGTTAGATGTAACCTACTCAGTGTTCACCAAAGCTACTCTCCACTTGGAAGCTGTTAGATGTTACCAGTACACTACTAGTGTTCACCAAAGCTACTCTCCACTTGGAAGCTGTTAGATGTTACCAGTACACTACTAGTGTTCACCAAAGCTACTCTCCACTTGGAAGCTGTTAGATGTTACCTGTACACTACTAGTGTTCACCAAAGCTACTCTCCACTTGGAAGCTGTTAGATGTTACCTGTACACTACTAGTGTTCACCAAAGCTACTCTCCACTTGGAAGCTGTTAGATGTTACCAGTACACTACTAGTGTTCACCAAAGCTACTCTCCACTTGGAAGCTGTTAGATGTTACCAGTACACTACTAGTGTTCACCAAAGCTACTCTCCACTTGGAAGCTGTTAGATGTTACCAGTACACTACTAGTGTTCACCAAAGCTACTCTCCACTTGGAAGCTGTTAGATGTTACCAGTACACTACTAGTGTTCACCAAAGCTACTCTCCACTTGGAAGCTGTTAGATGTAACCAGTACACTACTAGTGTTCACCAAAGCTACTCTCCACTTGGAAGCTGTTAGATGTTACCAGTACACTACTAGTGTTCACCAAAGCTACTCTCCACTTGGAAGCTGTTAGATGTTACCAGTACACTACTAGTGTTCACCAAAGCTACTCTCCACTTGGAAGCTGTTAGATGTTACCAGTACACTACTAGTGTTCACCAAAGCTACTCTCCACTTGGAAGCTGTTAGATGTTACCAGTACACTACTAGTGTTCACCAAAGCTACTCTCCACTTGGAAGCTGTTAGATGTTACCAGTACACTACTAGTGTTCACCAAAGCTACTCTCCACTTGGAAGCTGTTAGATGTTACCTGTACACTACTAGTGTTCACCAAAGCTACTCTCCACTTGGAAGCTGTTAGATGTTACCAGTACACTACTAGTGTTCACCAAAGCTACTCTCCACTTGGAAGCTGTTAGATGTTACCTGTACACTACTAGTGTTCACCAAAGCTACTCTCCACTTGGAAGCTGTTAGATGTTACCAGTACACTACTAGTGTTCACCAAAGCTACTCTCCACTTGGAAGCTGTTAGATGTTACCAGTACACTACTAGTGTTCACCAAAGCTACTCTCCACTTGGAAGCTGTTAGATGTAACCTGTACACTACTAGTGTTCACCAAAGCTACTCTCCACTTGGAAGCTGTTAGATGTTACCAGTACACTACTAGTGTTCACCAAAGCTACTCTCCACTTGGAAGCTGTTAGATGTTACCAGTACACTACTAGTGTTCACCAAAGCTACTCTCCACTTGGAAGCTGTTAGATGTTACCAGTACACTACTAGTGTTCACCAAAGCTACTCTCCACTTGGAAGCTGTTAGATGTTACCAGTACACTACTAGTGTTCACCAAAGCTACTCTCCACTTGGAAGCTGTTAGATGTTACCAGTACACTACTAGTGTTCACCAAAGCTACTCTCCACTTGGAAGCTGTTAGATGTTACCTGTACACTACTAGTGTTCACCAAAGCTACTCTCCACTTGGAAGCTGTTAGATGTTACCAGTACACTACTAGTGTTCACCAAAGCTACTCTCCACTTGGAAGCTGTTAGATGTTACCAGTACACTACTAGTGTTCACCAAAGCTACTCTCCACTTGGAAGCTGTTAGATGTTACCAGTACACTACTAGTGTTCACCAAAGCTACTCTCCACTTGGAAGCTGTTAGATGTACCAGTACACTACTAGTGTTCACCAAAGCTACTCTCCACTTGGAAGCTGTTAGATGTACCAGTACACTACTAGTGTTCACCAAAGCTACTCTCCACTTGGAAGCTGTTAGATGTTACCAGTACACTACTAGTGTTCACCAAAGCTACTCTCCACTTGGAAGCTGTTAGATGTTACCAGTACACTACTAGTGTTCACCAAAGCTACTCTCCACTTGGAAGCTGTTAGATGTTACCAGTACACTACTAGTGTTCACCAAAGCTACTCTCCACTTGGAAGCTGTTAGATGTAACCAGTACACTACTAGTGTTCACCAAAGCTACTCTCCACTTGGAAGCTGTTAGATGTTACCAGTACACTACTAGTGTTCACCAAAGCTACTCTCCACTTGGAAGCTGTTAGATGTTACCAGTACACTACTAGTGTTCACCAAAGCTACTCTCCACTTGGAAGCTGTTAGATGTTACCAGTACACTACTAGTGTTCACCAAAGCTACTCTCCACTTGGAAGCTGTTAGATGTTACCAGTACACTACTAGTGTTCACCAAAGCTACTCTCCACTTGGAAGCTGTTAGATGTTACCAGTACACTACTAGTGTTCACCAAAGCTACTCTCCACTTGGAAGCTGTTAGATGTTACCTGTACACTACTAGTGTTCACCAAAGCTACTCTCCACTTGGAAGCTGTTAGATGTTACCAGTACACTACTAGTGTTCACCAAAGCTACTCTCCACTTGGAAGCTGTTAGATGTTACCAGTACACTACTAGTGTTCACCAAAGCTACTCTCCACTTGGAAGCTGTTAGATGTTACCAGTACACTACTAGTGTTCACCAAAGCTACTCTCCACTTGGAAGCTGTTAGATGTTACCTGTACACTACTAGTGTTCACCAAAGCTACTCTCCACTTGGAAGCTGTTAGATGTTACCAGTACACTACTAGTGTTCACCAAAGCTACTCTCCACTTGGAAGCTGTTAGATGTTACCAGTACACTACTAGTGTTCACCAAAGCTACTCTCCACTTGGAAGCTATTAGATGTTACCTGTACACTACTAGTGTTCACCAAAGCTACTCTCCACTTGGAAGCTGTTAGATCAGTACACTACTAGTGTTCACCAAAGCTACTCTCCACTTGGAAGCTGTTAGATGTTACCAGTACACTACTAGTGTTCACCAAAGCTACTCTCCACTTGGAAGCTGTTAGATGTTACCAGTACACTACTAGTGTTCACCAAAGCTACTCTCCACTTGGAAGCTGTTAGATGTTACCAGTACACTACTAGTGTTCACCAAAGCTACTCTCCACTTGGAAGCTGTTAGATGTTACCAGTACACTACTAGTGTTCACCAAAGCTACTCTCCACTTGGAA
The DNA here is from genome assembly GCF_041381155.1 of Argopecten irradians. Lineage (NCBI taxonomy): Eukaryota > Metazoa > Mollusca > Bivalvia > Pectinida > Pectinidae > Argopecten > Argopecten irradians. The sequence goes on along the minus strand of NC_091134.1, from coordinate 46,476,008 downwards.
GCTGTTAGATGTTACCAGTACACTACTAGTGTTCACCAAAGCTACTCTCCACTTGGAAGCTGTTAGATGTTACCTGTACACTACTAGTGTTCACCAAAGCTACTCTCCACTTGGAAGCTGTTAGATGTTACCAGTACACTACTAGTGTTCACCAAAGCTACTCTCCACTTGGAAGCTGTTAGATGTTACCAGTACACTACTAGTGTTCACCAAAGCTACTCTCCACTTGGAAGCTTGGAAGCTGTTAGATGTTACCAGTACACTACTAGTGTTCACCAAAGCTACTCTCCACTTGGAAGCTGTTAGATGTTACCAGTACACTACTAGTGTTCACCAAAGCTACTCTCCACTTGGAAGCTGTTAGAGTACAGTTACACTACTAGTGTTCACCAAAGCTACTCTCCATTGGAGAGTTTAGATGTTACCAGTACACTACTAGTGTTCACCAAAGCTACTCTCCACTTGGAAGCTGTTAGATGTTACCAGTACACTACTAGTGTTCACCAAAGCTACTCTCCACTTGGAAGCTGTTAGATGTTACCAGTACACTACTAGTGTTCACCAAAGCTACTCTCCACTTGGAAGCTGTTAGATGTTACCAGTACACTACTAGTGTTCACCAAAGCTACTCTCCACTTGGAAGCTGTTAGATCACCGTACACTACTAGTGTTCACCAAAGCTACTCTCCACTTGGAAGCTGTTAGATGTTACCAGTACACTACTAGTGTTCACCAAAGCTACTCTCCACTTGGAAGCTGTTAGATGTTACCAGTACACTACTAGTGTTCACCAAAGCTACTCTCCACTTGGAAGCTGTTAGATGTTACCTGTACACTACTAGTGTTCACCAAAGCTACTCTCCACTTGGAAGCTGTTAGATGTTACCAGTACACTACTAGTGTTCACCAAAGCTACTCTCCACTGGGAAGCTGTTAGATGTTACCAGTACACTACTACTAGTGTTCACCAAAGCTACTCTCCACTTGGAAGCTGTTAGATGTTACCAGTACACTACTAGTGTTCACCAAAGCTACTCTCCACTTGGAAGCTGTTAGATGTTACCTGTACACTACTAGTGTTCACCAAAGCTACTCTCCACTTGGAAGCTGTTAGATGTTACAAGTACACTACTAGTGTTCACCAAAGCTACTCTCCACTTGGAAGCTGTTAGTTTAGATCAGTACACTACTAGTGTTCACCAAAGCTACTCTCCACTTGGAAGCTGTTAGATGTTACAGTACACTACTAGTGTTCACCAAAGCTACTCTCCACTTGGAAGCTGTTAGATGTTACCAGTACACTACTAGTGTTCACCAAAGCTACTCTCCACTTGGAAGCTGTTAGATGTTACCAGTACACTACTAGTGTTCACCAAAGCTACTCTCCACTTGGAAGCTGTTAGATGTTACCAGTACACTACTAGTGTTCACCAAAGCTACTCTCCACTTGGAAGCTGTTAGATGTTACCAGTACACTACTAGTGTTCACCAAAGCTACTCTCCACTTGGAAGCTGTTAGATGTTACCTGTACACTACTAGTGTTCACCAAAGCTACTCTCCACTTGGAAGCTGTTAGCTGTTCAAACGAAGTCATCCATAAACAGGTTTACTGTGTACTTGTGATAAAGTTGCCTATCGTCAATCAAGCTCAAACTTTTTATATAATTTCTGTATTAAACATGCTTTAAGTTACTGTACAGGCCCAAAGGTCAAGGGTCACTGTCACCAAAGAATACAGGTTCCTTTTGGCCAATTAGGCTCAAATGTCATACAGATCCTCCTTTCTAAAAGTACTTTGCAGGTCCAAAGGTCAAGGTCAATGTTCTTATAAAAATTCTGTACAATAAATAAAGTTGGCAGAAGGTGACAATGGTCACTGTTACGAGGAATATAAAATTTGTTTCTGCTTAACTCAAATTGCAGAGGTTGACACATACACTTTAATAGAATTCTTGTTATACTTGTAACAAACTGTTAACATTAGGTCAACATCATTGGCAACTTCTGGCTTTAGTCGCCAAATGCATTAAGTATATCAAACACTATCAGCACTGATATTCTTATATTCTCAAGTTTGAGGGCCACATGACCTAGATGCTTAAAGTTGAAACTAGGAGAAGTGCAGTTTGGGATTTAATATTATATTAAGATTACTATATTTTACATTTATAAGCACTTCCCACAAATAAGCCCCCTCCCTTTTCCATCCACCTTCCCCCGTTTTTTTTTTTTTTTTCTAAGAAGGTATGAACAGAGATCTCAAGATATTTTTGAAGGAACTAAATGCACGGAGTCAGTAAATGCAATAGGATAGGATATTTGTAGAAATCTTAAAGATCTCTTTATTGGATTGCTGAGTCTGGGCAAACTTTTGTATTTGTTTTGTAGTTACTTCAAACCCCCAGGGTTTAGACATCTTATCTGGTTTGTCTTCTCCAACTTTGACCTCCCCAACACAGGTTTGAATTGTACTTGTCGGAGAAATCACTGGAAAGAAAGTTTGTTTGATACAGATTTGCGTTAGTGTGACGAAGATCAATAGGACTAGAATCGATGTGGAAGCTGGAAAGTGGCGCGGTAACAGATATGTGAGGGTGAGTGGGATAAAACAGGGGCCTTTCTTTTGCATGGGGTTATAATGTACATGACTGGGAGGCCAGCGTTACTGTTAAATGATTCAGTTTTTTACACAGTCCTACATTGATTTCCTGCAAACCTTCAGAAATTAATGGATAGCTGTACAGTCAGAGGTTGCCTCCAACATCGGCCATCTCAATCTGCGAGGCAGTGTATAAAGTTAAATATGTAAGTCTGTTACAGGAAGGTGTGTAAAGTTGCGATAACTAAATCGTGTTCACATGTGAAAATGTTGAATAAATTGAATTTTGAAAAGTCAATTGATCAATTTTCTTCTTAACTTTATAGCCACAGGGTCATAAAACAAACTAAAAATCTAAAGGAAGTATGAAGTTCTGACTTAGCCAATCACAAAGGCCTTTCTCAAAGTAAAGGACAACTATGATTGCCTAAAACCAGATATTAAGGTCACCTTGACAAGTTGCCTTGTCATTGTTCCTATTGTCATCAGTATAAACCAAGTTGTCTTGTCATTTTCCCTATTGTGTCAAAAGTACAACACAAGTTGCCTTGTAATTGTCCATATTGTGTCATCAGTATAACACAAGTTGCCTTGTCATTGTCCCTATTATGTCATCAATATAACACAGGTTGCCTTGTCATTGTCCCTAATGTGTCATCAGTATAACACAAGTTGTCTTGTCATTGTCCCTATTGTGTCATCAGTATAACACAAGTTGTCTTGTCATTGTCCCTATTGTGTCATCAGTATAACACAAGTTGTCTTGTCATTGTTCCTATTGTGTCATCAGTATAACACAGGTTGTCTTGTCATTGTCCCTATTGTGTCATCAGTTTAACACAAGTTGCCTTGTCATTGTCCTTATTGTGTCATCAGTGTAACACAAGTTGACTTGTCATTGTCCCTACTGTGTCATCAGTATAACACAAGTTGCCTTGTCATTGTCCCTATTGTGTCATCAGTATAACACAAGTTGCCTTGTCATTGTCCCTATTGTGTCATCAGTATAACACAAGTTGCCTTGTCATTGTCCCTATTGTGTCATCAGTATAACACAAGTTGTCTTGTCATTGTCCCTATTGTGTCATCAGTATAACACAAGTTGCCTTGTCATTGTCCCTATTGTGTCATCAGTATAACACAAGTTGTCTTGTCATTGTCCCTATTGTGTCATCAGTATAACACAAGTTGCCTTGTCATTGTCCCTATTGTGTCATCAGTATAACACAAGTTGTCTTGTCATTGTCCCTATTGTGTCATCAGTATAACACAAGTTGTCTTGTCATTGTCCCTATTGTGTCATCAGTATAACACAAGTTGTCTTGTCATTGTCCCTATTGTGTCATCAGTATAACACAAGTTGTCTTGTCATTGTCCCTATTGTGTCATCAGTATAACAAGTTGCTTGTCATTGTCCTTGTCATGTCCATTGTCTTAAACAAGTTGCTGTCTTGTTATTCATCAGTAAACACGTGCTTGTCATTGTCCTATTGTGTCATCAGTATAACACAAGTTGCTTGTCATTGTCCTATTGTCCATATAAACAGTGTTGTGTCCTATCAGTATAACACAAGTTGCTTGTCATTGTCATTGTATAACACAAGTTGCCTTGTCATTGTCCCTATTGTGTCATAGTATAACACAGTGTCTTGTCATTGTCCTTGTGCAGTATTGCAATATACACAGTTGCCTTGTCATTGTCCCTATTGTGTCATCAGTATAACACAAGTTGCTTGTCATTGTCCTATTGTTCATCAGTATAACACAAGTTGTTTGTCTTGCCCTATGTGTCATCAGTATAACACAAGTTGCCTTGTCATTGTCCCTATTGTGTCATCAGTATAACACAAGTTGCCTTGTCATTGTCCCTATTGTGTCATCAGTATAACACAAGTTGCCTTGTCATTGTCCCTATTGTGTCATCAGTATAACACAGGCTGCCTTGTCATTGTCCTTATTGTGTCATCAGTATAACACAAGTTGTCTTGTCATTGTCCCTATTATGTCATCAGTATAACACAAGTTGACTTGTCATTGTCCCTATTGTGTCATCAGTATAACACAAGTTGCCTTGTCATTGTCCCTATTGTGTCATCAGTATAACACAAGTTGCCTTGTCATTGTCCCTATTGTGTCATCAGTATAACACAAGTTGCCTTGTCATTGTCCCTATTGTGTCATCAGTATAACACAAGTTGCCTTGTCATTGTCCCTATTGTGTCATCAGTATAACACAAGTTGCCTTGTCATTGTCCCTATTGTGTCATCAGTATAACACAAGTTGCCTTGTCATTGTCCCTATTGTGTCATCAGTATAACACAAGTTGTCTTGTCATTGTCCCTATTGTGTCATCAGTATAACACAAGTTGTCTTGTCATTGTCCCTATTATGTCATCAGTATAACACAAGTTGACTTGTCATTGTCCCTACTGTGTCATCAGTATAACACAAGTTGCCTTGTCATTGTCCCTATTATGTCATCAGTGTAACACAAGTTGACTTGTCATTGTCCCTATTATGTCATCAGTATAACACAAGTTGACTTGTCTTTGCCCCTACTGTGTCATCAGTATAACACAGGTTGCCTTGTCATTGTCCCTATTGTGTCATCAGTATAACACAAGTTGCCTTGTCATTGTCCCTATTGTGTCATCAGTATAACACAAGTTGCCTTGTCATTGTCCCTATTGTGTCATCAGTATAACACAAGTTGCCTTGTCATTGTCCCTACTGTGTCATCAGTATAACACAAGTTGTCTTGTCATTGTCCCCTATTGTGTCATCAATATAACACAAGTTGTTTGTCATTGTCCCTATTATGTCATCAGTATAACACAGGCTGCCTTGTCATTGTCCTATTGTGTCATCAGTATAACACAAGTTGTCTTGTCATTGTCTTGTCCTATTGTGTCATCAGTATAACACAAGGCTGCCTTGTCATTGTCCCTATTGTGTCATCATTGATTTGTCATCAATAACACAAGTTGTCTTGTCATTGTCCCTATTGTGTCATCAGTATAACACAGGCTGCCTTGTCATTGTCCCTATTGTGTCATCAGTATAACACATGCTGTCTTGTCATTGTCCCTATTGTGTCATCAGTATAACACAAGTTGCCTTGTCATTGTCCCTATTTTGTCATCAGTATATCACAAGTTGTCTTGTCATTGTCCCTATTGTGTCATCAATATAACACAAGTTGTCTTGTCATTGTTCCTATTGTGTCATCAGTATAAAACAGATTGCGACACTTGAAATATATCTTCCAATTTCTTTTGACATCTTATAGTTTCTGTTATTGTGAGAAGTCATGGAAATGAGTCCCATGGTGTTTACTTTGTCCTGTATCTTCTGCCATCATTTGCATACATTTTGTGATAAGTATTTATTGCAGAATGAACTTTCTGATACAGCCAATAATTTACATAGAAATATCTAAAGAAAATCATATCTGAATCATTATTTTGCATTTCCTAATAAATACTTATTCATGAATAAGAATAACCTAAAGAAATTCCTAAAATTGTCTGTTATCATCGTGAAAGATTCCATCATTCAAAATAATGCAGCGTTGCCTGGGAAATAAATAACAAATTTCAAACGTTCATTTGAATTCCTTACCTAGAATGTTTATGCAGATGCATTCCACAGTTTCATGTAACGCACCAATAAAATTGCGAGGAATATCTCCTGTCACATTTATTCCTTTTCACGCTGAATACATCACCCGTTAATATTTTACATCACTCGTTAATGCATCACAAATGTCTCATTAATGTATTTCAATTCCCGCTGTCACAAGCCTGGAGTTTAATGACAATCATTGATAATACCCTATTGTGTTAACAGGTTCTTAAAAACATTACCGCAGTACAGTTAAGGAGCCATGCTACAGAAATTAAGTCTAAACCACTAATTGACGAATAATCTGTTTTAGCCATTATACGTTAAAAGTATTTTTACTCTAGCGGTGTGATAGCTTTGCCTAAATCCGTAATGACTAGCATTATATCAATAAATCAGAATAACAATAGGAAAAAAGCTCTAATGCTCAATAAAATCTTATGTCATTATCCACTCATTTATGAGGAGATGAAGAATAAAATGTCCACAGTATTTTTCACTCTGATATTTTGATGTCCTTTTTAACTACTGAGATAAAATCCACCAGAAAGGATAAAACATACTCCTTTTTTTCTTTCTTTTTCTTTATTTTCACAACGAAACATCTTATTGTAATCAAAAATGTCTTCTTTTCTTTCTTAACAACAAACAGCCAGGGTCATTTATAGAAAAGTTGCTGCAATGACTTATGGCACAGTATAAGCCCTGTATGCATCCATTAAAAAGGCAATTACCTTTCGAAATGCATGTATGTGCAGTATAAAAGTTAAAGATTGATTTATGTGTGGAGTTTTCTTAATTATGGTTAGGTGTCTTTGAGCATTTTTTATCAAAACTCGAGCCAAAGTCTTTGAAAGCCCTGATGTCTTATACAATAGAATATACGTTAATGATAGATCATCAGAAGGTGAATGACGCCGCTAGTACAACGAAACACTACAGTCAGATACCAATTTATATCATTGTCTCTATAAAAAATGTCATCTTAGGGCAAAGTAAAGAATATATGTGTATTTCCTTATCATTAAGTTTTCTTTCCAGACTTCATTAATTGTGAGAGAATGACTGTAAATCTGACACAATGCTGTACACTGTAATGTAGCAGAGGTCGCCATAGCTACCAGATTAAGGTCAAGGTCAACGTTAAATCACTTCCTGGTGTAGATTATTTAGCATTATGAGTCAATGAGACTAAGCTGCCCTTCGTTTGCAGTTAAGTAAATAATTAACGATTGATTGACCATGACATTTAATTAGAGACGTCTGGTTATAAAAATCCCAGCTTCCTGAAACCAAAGTTACTTGAATGGGCTCTTAGAATAGGAAAGGTAAATGATAGACAAGGTAATCAAATCAATCAGTTTATAATGGTTTTCCTCAATACTCTCCTCACAAATCAATTGGTCAAACCTGATAGTATTTAAAGATGAGTTTGGTTTCCTTTGTTGATGTTTTAATATCTGATTTTTTTAAAAAAAACTGACGTCATTCTTCAACCACATTTTGTTCATATAACTCTCTATCGGTGACCCTGGGTATTGATGGCCTCTTGACAATTCCTGGTATGCTCCTTGGTAACTTGACCTTGACTCCCTTGCCTAACATAACTCTGATATTCCTCCTCATGTGACCCTGACTGTTTATATGACCTTGACAACTGTCCTTATATGGCACTGTTGGTGTCTCAACACTCTTCCTCATATGACAATAAAAATTTACTTTGACTCTTGTCCTTGTGACCTGCTGGTTGATTGTATCTCCTTGACAACATGTGACTGTTTGTGGGTATTCTATTGACACCTCCTTATTTACTCTCTGGTGACCCTTTGACCCTTTACCTAATACAATTTTGGAGCTTCTTTACACTTATATATGACTGTGTATTATGCATGTATGCTGTCTCCAAGAAACTTCTACTTACAAGGCACTGTCTCTTTGTGTCTGCTGCACTCATTATACATTTATGAATGGTCATAAATTGTTTAGGGAGCTGTACATGTCCCTGGAGTATGCTCTCATGCATGGCTGAAATTGTAATCAAATTAAGCTGCTTCTGTTTGTGAAGTTTGATAAAAAAAAAACTCTTAGTTGACACACATCTAAACTAAAAACGTTCACCCAAGTCAAGTCTTTATATGGATATGTATTTTAATTGCTGCCCATCATGTTAGTTTTGAAATTGAATTGATCTTGAACTAGATTTGTGTTCATTTCAGACAGACTTTGCTGTGAAGTTTTCCTGAAGTTCATTGCATGGAAATAGACTTAAATGGTATATAAAATTTAGAATTGAGTGCAAACTTGTTTTGTATCTAAAGCAAATGGATAAGAATACGACTGAATGCCATCTCTTTTGTTCTAGAAACACTCAGAATTCTCAAGCATCAACAGAAGGCTTAATCCCATGAACTAATATAGACGTCTGATGAGGTCCATATGATGTTTCATGAGCCAGAAAATTAACCTTGTTAACCTCAAGCTTTTTAGTAATCAAATAAACTGTCTACAAACTGGTTTAAGTGTTGATACAAAGTGCTCACCTCAAACAAGGAACTATATCTATATAAATCATTTTGCTAACTGGAATCTTGTTCAGATGTCGACAAAATACGCAGGAATGTTCACTTAGGCCACAGATCTCTTCTGTGGTTTGTCTGTCCAAGAAATTACTAAGCAATTGATAGAAAAAACAAGTTGCGAATTGTGTTTAACTGTGCGTATAAGATGATATCTGGTTGCTATTGAAGCGAGTATATAAGATGTGCTAGCGCCACGATACCTAACTTTTCTGTGTAATGTTATTATAGTTGCTGATCCTCTTTGCTATTCCCTCGACAAAAAGCAAATAGCATCTGGTAGAGATACCATCTCCTGTCATCAGGGTTTGGCCAGAAATTACCATGGCTAATCAGGGGTCCGTCAGCATTCAAATACTGTGTCTCCCTTAACCAGTCATCCAACATGATGTACCGAGAATTAATGCAGGCCTTTCAGCAGCAGAGGGTCTTAATAATGACTGTAAGCCCAGGCATTGTGCTGCAGGATGGAACTGCTATCACTTGGGCAGTAATCTTGTCTGTATAGAAATTCTAAGTTATGTTGCTGGCACCATGAATAAAATGAAGCATAGAGAATGACCCCCATCAATTGTGTTATAGCCATCGCCGGTGTAACAGAGAAAATAGACAGAATAATTTGGTAAATGGGTTAGGGTCATTTTGTCTATTGAATCATGATAAGTGATCAAATTACCTTCATCAGTTGAAGGACATCATATGGAAATTGTTTCTTTATAGAACAGCATTGTAGCATGTAGGAACCTTCTTTTCTATGGTATAAGATAACACAAATACAGTAAATTTGCAATGGGGTTATAAATCTGGTATCATTATTCTAATGAAATCTTTTGTCTTTTAGACCTTTGCACCCATTTGTGATATATGTCACTGTCGTAACCAAGGATAAGAACCAAATCCTTACCAAGGTCATGGAAGCATGGTTAAGGTCAATGGTGAAGAACACTCAACAATGACAAATGGTCAAGTACACCCATTAATGACAATGACAATAGCCAAAAGAAATTCTGACAAACATCTCTTACATTACAACAAAACATTGGTCAAAGACAAAATCTTCAATGATGCAAACCCTTCACCATAGTTATTCACTGACAATGCCAAACATTCACCAAAGAATTCACTGACAATGCTAAACATTCACCAAAGATATTCACTGACAATGCCAAACCATTACCCAAAGATATCCAACGACAATGCCAAACCATTCACCAAAGATATCCAACGACAATACCAAACATTCATCAGAGATATTAAATGTCAATGCCAAACATTTATCAAAGATATTAAACGGCAATGCCAAACATTTATATAAGATATCCAATGACAATGCCAAACAGTCACCAAAGATGCCAAACTTTCACCAAAGATATATTCACTGACAATACCATGCAAACATTCACCAAAGATATTCACTGACAATTGCAAACACTGAGCAATGACAAAATTACTCAAGATGTTCAATATTGACAGAGGACAATATTACCTACAATATTTAGCATTTGTCAGACACACCCAAAACATTTACCAAGAAAACCAATACATTAGAATAATATAGAGTTACTCTTCTGAAGTTTTCTCTATGTATTGTATTGACTTTTTGTTTTGGATTGGTTGTTCAGCTGTTTTACACAAGGTCAATAAACTCTCAGTGGCAGGTTGCAGGAACAATCATTTGACATTATTCTCCAAAAGCAATCCCTGCTTTGGGATTCAATGGTCATGCCAAGAATGAATTTGGAAAATTACAGCGTCTATGTTAGTAATACAACGGTGGCATGAGCTGCCAAAAATCTGTGCTCAAAGGCGTCGTCAGGGGAGCATTACAGACGTAATGTTACAGCCTGTAACCAAATAGCCCTCACTCAACTGCAAATTCCATCTCAAGACATTCAGGGTAGTTAATCGTCTATGGCATGTGCTGGCTGGGTAGAAACTCCTCCATAATGACCTCTCGGTTTTATCTCGGACGACTTGCATGGCTGAATCGTTTTCCTACCAACACATAAACAGGGGAGTGTTAATAACGGTAAAGCGATTCCATGACAACATGGCGTCGACCGTAGACAGATATTAAAGTGCCGTTATGGTGGGAAATATTGGATGATAACACTATTTCTCAAGAAAGGAATCACTTACATGTCTGGGTCTTTTGTAACACAATGTGGAATTAATACCGGGATTTTGTTCATATTGTCATTAGTTGTAACTTTTTGCAATATGAGTAATGAAAAACAGTCTTTGTCAGTCCAATAAATATAAATGCTTCGTTCTTATATCATAAAACGAGTAAAAATGCTTTGATTTCCTCACTGGGATGCACGGTAAAAAATATTTATTTTTTTATTACCATGTATAGAAAAATATTAATAAACAAGTAAAATTTTAAACTTGTGTTTGCAAGATCTCTGGTCCAGAGAATGTTAGTAATTTGTTATGATAATGCTGTTGTTCATGATACCTCTAATTAGTCCTGTTTGTTGGAGAAATAATCTTGAAACATGAAAAACGTATTTGTTTTTAGAGTTCTCCCTGCCCGTGATAGCAATGTACATATAACTTAGCTTGCTCCTGGACAAGACCTTATGGAAGTTGTCATTACCTGTTTTGTGTGTGACAAGCCATTACTCGTACATCATTTGCATATCAACAGTTCCTTAATTGCCAGTTATCTTGAAATTCAAATTTATCCAAGTAGTTTCATGCTTAACTCAATCTTGTAACGATATGTAGTCTTCGAAAGACTCTGTAAGCTTGGCCACAATCTATGAATTGTGGTCCCCGTACCATGCGAGAAGTTAATGAATTAGAAAGTAAGTTACGATGACATCTGATTAAACTTGTTCTTGGACAATATCAATTAACTTTGGATGAAGTACCCCGTATGTCAGGAAGGGCCACTTCATCACAAATCAGTCTGAACATGTAACCAAGCGTGATGTTAACTAAAGCAAGAAATTATTCCCGAGAGCAGACGACACAAAAAAACATTTTGGATAGCGAGACGCTTATATCAGAATCAAATGCTCTCTTGAATTCAATATCATTTCTGTGATAAATTGTTCTTTATTTGAGGATCATGCCTCCCATATGTGAAAGTTTGATATACCATAAAAGTTTCTTTGTGTTTCTTTGTAAACTAATGTTACAGATAGACTTTGTATGAGTTTTAATGCATATCCATCTCTAATAGTATACACTATACAACATGGAAATTTCATTGCATCACTCTATCTTAGCCATCCTGGGAATATCAATAAGAGAATCTAGCTGGGTTTTTTCGATATCTTGCTACAGCTTTTGGTCATCTCGTAGGGTATTGACCATCACGATAGAACAGGATTTGTAAGAGGAATGTCATAGGAACACTCTGACAATTGTATACCCTGATACATCGTGAGGCAGGGCCATTAGGGAAGGCATCAATAAGTGTCTAAGTTTGACAAATCGTCCCAGACTGATCTCAAGATCTGTATAATGTTTGATTTATGTGACGGCGCAATTGCATATGATAAAATTAACCTTTTGAAATTTTATCTGAATGTACTTCTCTATGTGAAGTGTTGGTGCCAGAACGGACTTGGCATCAGGTTGATGGACTGAACAAAATCTAAAATTCTTACTGCCAACCACAAACTGTTCTCAACTGTTTTCATCCTAAAATTTCTAAAGGCAGTAAAGGGAAACCAAAACAATGTAATATACTGGTAACTAAAGGGAATATAGGGTCATTAACTCATTTAAAGAAATAAAACAAGAGTCTTGAGATCCATCTAGTTTTTAATTATGTCAAGATTTATGTGTGGAATTGATTTTTTCATTTCATTGAAAAGTTTTGTTGCTCCCTGAGATCTTGCTGATTCAGTGATTTGTAATCATAGGGAACAAGTGCTTATGAAAGAAAAGAATCTTTTGACTTAATAATACTCGGTAAATTATGTAAATGAACTTTTCTAAAATATCATGGTATTCTTTTATTGAAATTTTCCCCAAAGACTCTGATAGAAGCTTTAGTTTAAGTTTAATTTTAACATACTGTTTTGTACTAATGGTAAAATTCTTTTCCTTGAAGCATCTCCAGAAGAAGTAGTGATTGGTGAGTTAACAGGCCCCATGGGCCTTTCTGTGTGCATTCACTTGGTGTCACTGCTAAAACTAACTCAGCCATCAAAAGTTACATGGCTGATCACAAGTAATTACTGATTTATTTGATTTATGTGTTATATAGGAATATGGGCAAGTCCAGAATTATCCACAAGCACAGAAGCTGTTATTAACAATTTTAGTCTTTTAAAATATTAATTTAGCATCATTGGCAAGTTGTGGACAGATCGTGGAGTGGTTTAGTGATATTTCTATAGATGTGCGAAATCTGTTGTTTTTCTTCTCTCCAATGTTCTCGTGTTTTGTCCTAACTAAATAGATAAGTATTTTAACCAGCTAATTTAGGTGGTGATTTAATTTTGTGTTTAATGCAGATCAACTTTTTCATTCCTATTTAATTTGGTGATTCTCATTTGTCATTGGAACTATACATGTACAGTATTATGTGGCAATTAAATTTTGCAAGTTGTAATTTACTTGAAATACCTCAAAGTTGATAACACACACAAATCAGTTGGTTTGTGGTATACTCCGAAGGTGTCATTTTACAGACCGAAAAAAAAGTCACTTCACACACAAAAGTGATTAAGTGAAACTCTATATAAATCACTATTTGTATAAAACTTTCAAATGATACTGATCACTGATGCTCACCAATTTAGATTCTGCTCAAACAATCACTTTTTGAGATGATCTATTTTTATGCTCCAACCAAAGAATGGAGGAACTTAATTGCGTTACCCGATATCTGTGACCTGACCTTTCACATCCAGTCCTGCTCTATCACATTCGGTCATGTCATTCACTCATGTCCCGTCCTAAAATGCTATTTTGAAATTTCTATCACTATTTCGTACAATGGCATCATAGCAAAAACACTATGATACATGACTGCATGGCCTTGATAGATAGATAGATATTCTTTATTTCCTCATTTTTATGAGATTACAACAGCAAGAAACATAAGAAAAAAAATGCAGTGTAGAGTCAATTTATGTGAAATACTTAAACGTTAATATTTACAAGTTCGGGCAATGTTTCTACATTATGCCTGGTCTACTGATTGTTCATATTCTAGTTGTTTCTTAGATTAGTCACTGTCATTTTTAAATGTTCATCAATTTTCGCATAAATTTTTGGTATCAATTTTGAGATATTTTTCATCATTTCTGTTCAGTGTTCGTCTGACAAATCAATTTCTTGTGATCGTCTGCCAAGGATAAATTTTGTTTGATCAGTTTCACTCATGTTTGTAAATGTGACATAGTCATTAACATGAAGAAAATTAACCATGATTTCCAGAATTAGATCCCTCTTAGCAAACAGAATATGGCATTCTATCAGAAAATGTACTACTATATCAGTTACCATTTTACCACATAATTTGCAAATAACAGGAACAGCTTCCCAAACAAAGGATAGATGTATAAGGTCACTCATCTGCCATGTAAGTATAAATATATGTATTGTAGGTAATGGGTATATAAGTAAATGATTTATCTAATACAGAAATTCCTTGTGATAGCATTGTTCATGGAAATAGCATTGTTCATGGAAATCTTCATAAGAGATATGTAAATAGTCAGATGGTGGTTTATTCCTACTCGAACAGTCTCTTATTTGTGCCAGATAATGGAGACTTACATGTTATATCCTATTTTATGTCAGGCTTTCAACCAAGGTAATTGTAAGATAGATTCATGTCATCATGTCTCAAAAAAAATTATTCACAAGATTTACTTGTTTTGCAAGAATGATCATAAGTTTGATGAAAGGATTAGAATTTTATTCTCCCGAGTCATATATACCTAGGTTATGAACATTTAGATGGAACAGAATTATATAGCTTTTTGTATTCTAAAAGAATAAATTTCTTCTGACCAGCCTCCATGTAAAGTAAAGATAAAGTTCCGAAGCCCTTAGTTGCACTGTACTTTCAGTGAAGCAGCTTTAGTGTATAAAACATCTTGCTCATCGTTTCTGTGCATATAGATTATGCTAGAAAGTTCTATTGCTGCCTACAAGCACTTCTCTAAACAATGCTTACAGATATTTAGCCTATGGAATATACCAATAAAGGAGGCATTTCTTTGCTTAATGCACGCTTTTCTGTTTCACTCTGCCCTGCAAAAAAATGTTTCCTTATGCAAATGTCGACAGACAATTGGTGACTATAAGTTACGGGATCAAACCTTAACCATTAAGCATGTGGAATTACTTTCCTGCAGCAAACGCCATTATCTATTACGTATGCAGCCAATTTTTGTCTCTTCAAAAAAATCTGGTGATGTGATTTCAAAAAAGGCAATATGATCTACAAAAGTTTCCGTTAGGCTAATTAAGCTCCAATTTTATATACATTTTCTTTGGTAAAAGAGTTTGCTAGGGATTTTTTTCAGACCTAAAGGCAAAAGGTTAATGTCACTGATTTCAAAAAATTGAAAAATAATTAACATGATCATTTCTATGGAATTCTTGTGTTATTGTATTATCATATTATGTACAGATGTAATTCATTTGGTTATGTGTAAAGGAGAAGTTGTCTTATAATGTGATAACTTACTGATTGTTCGCTGTCTTTGTATTGTGAGAAAATTTGCAATGGTGTGTTTATATATATACATAATAAATAAATATAGAACATCCTTGTGATGGAATTGAAATATTGAAAAACAAAAATTAAAACAGGTCTGCGATCTCTAGCACTCTAGCTCAGGAGATGAGCAGCGAAGCTGCGAAAGAGTTAGAGATCGAAGACCTGTTTTAATTTTTGTTTTTTAATCTATATAAATATATATAGACACAACAACTGTGTGTTTCAGGTACTAACACTTTTTTGTGTTGTATCAATTGAGCCATAATATTGTTTTCATTAGGCACAGTAATGAAAGAAAAAGCTCATAAAAGGAAAAAAAAAAAAGAACAATATAAGTTAAACATGTGGCCTACAAAGTACAGTTTATATGAGATAAACGAACAATACAAATTAAAATTAAATTGAAACTCACACACAGTGAGGCTAAGAAATGAGACGTTGAAATTGAAACTCCGACCCAATTTATCACCACCAGTACATATAAAAGAAAATTAGATATACCTTACAAACGTAAAAAAGTGTGAATTTCGACGTGTAGATTGGTGAGGTTTTCTAGCCATACATGTTATGGGTTTAAGTGAGTGATTACAAACTCTGTCCTTGTTATAGATTCCACATAGCAGTGCCAATCCAACACAATACATATAAAGCAGGCTACCACTCGTGTCTTGTATGTAATAGCTAGGTGCAGGCTTTCGGGATCGGTACTGCCCTCCCATCTGTACCCTATAATGTCTTTGAGGCTCTGTAACCTAGTCTTTCTTCTTCAACATAGACATCCATCTATCTGCTCTAACCAGGATCCTGATCATGACAGACTCACTTGTCAGCTAGTAGATGCTTCCTCATCTGTTTTTGTCCTTCAGTTCAATGTTAAATCATTTGAACACACATCAATAGTTGAGGTCTTTGAGGGCTAATGAATTTGCCGTTGCAAGGAAGGCTTCATCTTCTGTCATCTAGCCAAAATTTATAAAATATCTTACATTGGTCTGTGAATTAGATAAAAATATCTCAACGTTAGTGAAAGATTTTGGTTGGTCAACATTTGTCAAGACTCATGAAAGAATTCTGCTAGTCAGCGCCCAGCAAGCCTCCTGCTGACCAACAAAACTTTTGTACTGAAGTTTGTGGAAAGTAATAACCATGTAATTGACAATCTCATGATGCTATGATTACATTTTGACCCAAATAGTACCAAGGCATAAACAAATTGGGAAAAAATGAGGGACACTTATTGGACCAAATTAGACTATCATTTAGAGGTAAGTTTAAAATCAATTTGCAGAACAAATATGGTGGCATTGTGTCTTTGGTAGCATACTTCAGTGAGATGCCTCTTTAGAATAATTACAAACTTCAGTCATATCATCTGTCTACATTAGACCTAGTATGAATTTAGACCATAGTCTCCAAAAAAAACCACCAAAATCACCTAATCGTTGTGTTTAATGTTGGTAGGGCTTTAAACAAAATGAGAACTACACCAGGACATCAGGATGACATACCAGCAAACAGACACAATAAACATAATTCTCTTACATAACTTTAAGATTAACTAGTTAAAGGTACCTAAGTTTACCAAATATCTAAACAATGTTTTTCTCAACCAAAAAACTGTTCAATGCGGTTATTGCATGTTGAAGTTTTAAAAAAAGTTAAATGTCTTTAACTCTGTCTGGCAAGATTTATTGACTTGAACTTAAAGTTCCCTGAAGCTTCAGATTTGTCTATTTTCTGTTCTTATATATATTTCAGGAAAAGCAATATCAATGTTTGTTATTTAATACTGCGAGTGATTTAAAAAAAAAAAATCAGCAGAGTCTCTCTGCTGATACAATATTCAGTAGAAAGTTTCTAGTATCTGATGCTTGACAGTTTAGCTGACTAGCCTCGTTTTGGTTTCGTAATATCCGCAGTTTTCTTCGATACTATCTTTAATTATTCATCGATCAATGTATGGAGAAATTACCAAGGGGCACCCCATAGTCGTTGTGATAGCCCAACATTGTGTGATTTTTATCAAAAAGCACTGTTTCGTGTGATCAATTTAACAAAAGACATTCTGATGATATATTTGGGCACTCGTTAGGTTTTGTTTGAAGTTGAACAGCTACAAATCACAAATCACCTTCCTTGTATAGTTTTAATCAATCTAAATCAGATAAACTGCTCAATTTAGACTTATATAAGGACTGAGGAGATAAATAAACCTGAAAGATAAGCTGTATGAACATCATCAAGGCTTCACACAAATCCTGGAGTCTAATTTTTCTCACCTTCTAAATGGCTACACCGTAGTAAAAAGGTACAAATTCATGTCAAAACACATTAAAAAGATTTGATAATAAGACATCCCTACTGGTTTTACATTGAAGATGTGAATTCACACCTCATCAATCTCTAATCAGAGTGTTAATTTTCTGCACATTCTTTTTCATCTTGATGCATCTGCAGATGTCTGGAAAACTAATGATGTTCATTGAACATGAGAAGTCGTGGATGTGTAGAACAGGACACTATGTTCACTATCATAGATTATGAGTTTGATTATTCAAACATCCTATGAACAGCCAGGGTCATTTACAGATGAACCAAGTTATGAGGTGGGAAAAGCTCAAGAACATGAAAATCCAGCGACCGGTACCTGGCAACTGCCCCACATGGGATTCAAACTCATGACCCAGAGGTGGAGGGCTCCTTGTGATATGTTGGGACATCTTAACCACTCGACTCAAGCTACCCCAGCATGTAGAATATTTAAATGATATATATACAAAATGACAACAATGTGTTTCTACAGTATTTGTATTACATTGGACAAATGTTTTTGTTCTTCTTTATTTTCATTGTCATGGCAATACACTAATTGCCTATATTTATTTGATCCCTCCAGCTGTCTAATTCTGGGTTGGGAACAATCATCATCATTGGTTTATTTCAAGTTCTCTAACTCCAGGGAACAAAAAACACCATTTTAATACCTTTGTTGGCAAAATGGATTTGTAATCTCAAACAAACAAAAGATGATAAAAAATTTGAAATATTTGTTTTCTTGTAGGTAATGATTTGTTATTTATAGATTAATTAGACTTTTTTTAGTTCACTCTGTGTGTTTATTTGATAAAGTTTGTAGGAACAGTAATTGTCCCACCTCTCCCCAAGTTAATGGGAAGTATACATCTAAGAACATCGTAATTGTTTACCCAAACAAGTAGGTGTCCAATCCAATGCAGCTGGAACGAGAGGTGATATGAGCAATTACGTAAAACAGCTCCCCGGAAACCTGCTTTGCTTTGGTTATTTTGTAATTATACCAGCAGTGTGCCGAAACTTTCTGCATTAAATATTTTAACGGTTGCCTATCAATCATGTGGACTGGCCTTGCGTCCGGCGGTTCGGGGGCGATATACACACAAGTTATTGATGGAAACGGCCTTGATTTTTGTTAACTGGGCAAGAATCTTAAGAAGTTTTACCATGAAGGTGACATGGGTGTCTGGCAACGTAGAATGCCAATAATTTGAAGGAAAAAGAACACTGTCTAAGACATATTGATGAAGAGAAAACATGATAATGTTCTTGTCATCATGTATTGATGATCATGTTTAACCCTGACTGAACGCCTTTTACTCAGAGTTTGTCCCTTAATGTCAACACAACATTACAGTTGCCTTTTTGGAGGCCAATGAGACGGGTTGGTGTGAACACTGCAATAATTCTAGCAGTGTGCTTTACAGTTGTTTGTTTATAAACATTGTCATTGTTACACATTAATTAAAGCCCATTCTAATGTGTGAAGGTCAAGGCTGTTCCATGGCCATCGATCCTTGTAGTATTTTGTGAGGAACAAATTGTTACTTTTCTATGTGTTTTAACAATTGAATAAGCCCTGTATTGAAATCCAATATGGGGTTTTCGAGATCCCAAAATGACATGGGTGATTAGTACAATTTAAGATTCGTCCCACCATCCGGCGATTATGACATCATCATTTTACCTGAGTTTCGTAACGTCATAATCGCCGGAAGCTGGTACTAATCAACGATACATTGTACTTTACCCAAGTCGTTTGGGGATCTCAAAACCGTTGTATTTGCAATACATGACAATAAGCAAAATTGTACTGCCTCTAATCAACTATGACGCCTACCATTGCAGTTTATTCTTTTTAAAAAAATCTGCTGATTTCAGGTTTCAAGCTGTCAAGAGATTTTGGTTTTAGAATATTTATGAGCATCAGGATTTGACTTTAATTGACATGTGTTGGTATGTTACAACTTGAAGGATAATTAATGTAATGATCAGCCTCCATACCTTCCATTAGACCAATTGACCTGCTCCATAAAATCAAATCAGAGGGAACCTACGTACGTAAATCAGTCACGCACGCAAAATTGCTCCCTATTCTCTGTTACAAGGACGATAAAATGAAAAGCCGCTCCTCCGGAATTTAAGCATGTTGATGTCCCTGAAACACTTAAACTCATCCGAATTCTAAAGCTTTAAAAGCTATCATTAGTAAATCAGACAAAAACCTTTAAGAGCAATACTGTGGCATGTGCCCTAATATGAATTTTAGGTTCTTTTTACGATTTTGTAAAAAAAAAAAAAAATCTTAGCATTCTTCACTAGAAATCTCATTGTGTATAAATATAGCACTTGTGATTCACATTATAACCTGATATCTCGGTAAAACAACATCTTTTATTACTATAAAGGCAAAAGATTTCTGCTTTTATAAAACTAGAAAATAAGTCGTTTATTTGTACATTTGCTTTTTCAAATGCCCTACTAAAGACGTTTTGAGTGTTTACTATTTTTTGATGTCTGTTTTGTAGGAAAGAAACATTAAAAGTCAGATTTTGTCAGTGTATTTGCCAGGTCCCTATATAGACTGCTTGTTTTATATTGCCTTCCACATCATATTCAGTATATTGTCTGTTTTAAACACTCATAGGTGTTAAGTGATATGCTAGAAATAACTCAATTTTAAATCTTTAAAGGGAAGACCTACTTTTTTTATCAATTTCATTTAGGTTGAATTACAATACTGAAATCAAAGCCCAAATCTGGAAAAGTGGTTATACTTAATCTATATTTGAAAATTTAGAAATTACGAGAAATTGATATATGAATTGGAAAACTATCTACATCTGTTCCAATATTCATAAGTAATTACATGTTGATATCAAATACTCAAAAAGGACGATTTTATGCCAAGGTAATTAAAAACAGTTTTCTCTTGTAATGAGGTAAATATTTCGTATCGGCTGCTTCAAAGTAGTCTGTCATTTTGTATGAGAAAATTATCTGTTCTCAAACAATCAAAATCAAGATCAGAGTAATTTTTTTTCAATAGGACAAATTTTTCCAATAATGACCTTGATCTATCTAGATAATGTTTCAGACTGCCTTTCTATGTGGTGTCCATCATTAGTAATCACCGGAATGAGTAAATGGATTTTTAGGTCACCTGAGACAAAGTCTCAAGTGACCTATTCTAATCGCCTTTTGTCCGTCGTCATCCGTCGTATGTCCGTAAACAATTTACATTTTCGACTTCTTCTCCAAAACTGCTGAAGCAATTTCAATGAAATTTTGAACAAACCTTTAAGGCATAAGGCCAGTCAAAATTGTGAATTATATGGTCCCCAACCCACGGGGGCTGTGGGAGGGGCCAAAAGGGGTAAAATTGAGTAAAATTTCAAAAATCTTATTCTCTACTCACAGATGTGGTAGAATCAAATACTCTTCATAGATAGAAAGGTCTTAAGGTCCTTTACAAAAATTGTGAATATTATGACCATGGGGTCTTTAGTTTCCCCCTGGGGTATAGGTTAAGTTTACTTTAGTTTATATTGGGAAAACACATTTTGAGCATTATTTGGTCATTTGTAATAGGAAATGAGTCAAATATTGTCAGAATTATCAGTATGAGATGGCCATTTAAACCTATTAACAAATTTTCTAGGACTGACCCCAGGGGCCTTAGGGGCGGGGTCAAAAGGGGTCAAATAGGCTAAAACTTAAAAAATCTTCTTCTGCATGCAGAAATTCTAGAAATGGTAGAATCAAATACTTTTCATATATAGAAAGGTCTTAAGGTCCTTTACAGAAATTGTGAATTATATGACCCTGGGGTCTCATGTTTACCCCTGGGGAGGGGGTCAAATTTACTATAGTTTATATAGGGATAACACATTTATGAGCATTTTTTGCTCAATTTTCATTGGAAACGAGTCAAACTTGGTTTTAATTATTAGCCTGAGATAGCATTTTAACATCATATCCAGGCCGACCCCCTGGGGGCAGAGGGGCGGGCCAAAAAAGATCAAATAGGCTAAAACTTCAAAAATATTCTACTAAAATTCTGGAAATGGTAGAATCAAATACACGTTATAGATGAAAAGGTCTTAAAGTATGTTTTATAAAATTTGTAAATTATATGACCAAGTTTAATAGGAAAGTAGTCAAACTTAATTAGAATTATAAGCCTAAGATATAGCATTTTAACATCCATATCAGTCCTCGATGACCCCCTGGGGGACCAGCCCCCTGGGGGACCAGAGGGGCAGGACCAAACAAGGTCAAAATGATTAAAATTTCAAAAAATACTTCTAAGTTCACAATTCTAAATTCAGGTGACCGTTAAGGCCCATGGGCCTCTTGTCACAGCTAATTTGAACCCTCTCTGGAACAAAATAGCTGAAAAGTCTTAAAAAACTTTACTGGCTAATTTTTTGTTATTTTTATTGGCATGTTGTTTTCTGTCTCAATTGGTTTTTTGGCAGGCTCTGATCCCAGTTTAAAGGTATATTACACTTGTATCACTGAAATATTCATGATCTAATTCTAAGGTAAACACTTTGAAGATAATGTTAGTTTGTTCGTTAAGAATCGCACGGCACACACATTTATCTCATGCTACAGCTGTGTCCAGTAACAAATTAAAGTCAAATACACCATGGCAGAAACTGCAAGGCTAATTCAAAAATTAACTAATGAAAAAAACGCCCCTGGGGTAGAGTAACAGCTTCAAAGTCAATTTTTTCAAATTTGTGGTTTTTTAGCTCTTATCTGGTTCACATTCTATTTCTTCTTTTAAAAATGTCATGAATTGTACATATATTTTTAGGGTAAACAGATAGATAAAAATTTGATCCTAACTCAAATTTCTCTGGCCGTTAAAAACAGGACTTTTGGGCCTCTTGAGAAAATAAAAAAAGACTATAGTGTCTATACGCATTTTAATGTAGCTTTAGTTTATCCTTCTCTTGAGAGCGTGGCAGCATGGTAGGTAAACTACACCGGGAAACCAGATCACCAGTTCAAGGGAAGATGGTACCGTCATGGTGTCAGTTTAGTTCCCCTGTCGTGCAATTTCGTACCTGATGACACTATTAAACGGTGACTTTTCCTAGGGACCGAAAAGAAATTTGAAATACATTCAATGTTAATTCCCTTGGCAACATCAAATTCAATTTAGTTTGTAAGAGCACATGCTTCTCTCTCCAATGATACTCCCACTTTCTAAATATATATATATATACATCATCCTGATATTCCAAATCCTTGCCTGTTTGTGACTTGCCTATCAATGAAGCCTACTCGTCCTTAAATAACCCTGGCTGTAAAATAGAATAAAAGACAAAATTGGATCAAATCAAACGTGTACCAGTGTGACTTACCTATTTCAACAAACTCGGGCTACTTACGTAAAATCTTATATATATGGACCAGAATATAGAAGTTTTATTGAAGAAAAGTCCTTGGTTAGAAGGGATAACATGCATGATTCTCCCCAAGGTTACAAAAAAAATCTTAAAGATCAACGTCATGTTTAATTTCAAGGTCATTACATCTATCTGAAAAAAGGGTGTACTGGCACATATTTTGTTATGTTATAACATATTGTGAAGAAATTCAAATTTCTGCAAATGAGCCAAGGCTTTTGGATCATGGGTTAAAGTCAAATTTTACTTTTCATCTATAAGAAACATTTTGAAGAAAATGAAATGAAAAGAGAAATTGTTTTTAGAATGTCAATGTCGTTCAATATATCAAAGTGAAAGGTTTTCATGTCTTGGATTCCATTACGATTCCCCATTGAATCTGTGGTAGTTGTTAAAATTACTTCTATTGGCTGGTTATTGATATATAAATAAATATCAAAAACGGTACTGTGGGTTCTCTATTTCTATAACCCCCATAAAGGTCAAGTTGGTGTATTACTCAGGTGATTGGAAGGATGGAAACTTTCCTTAACTACCTGTAAAAAAAATAGGACAAAAACCACAGCAAAGTTGAAAGAATCTTACAAGTGCTCTTTAGATTATGTATTTAATTTTAAATTTCAGGTTTGATTCAAAAGTTCTATAAATTATCAAAACTTGCTCACAAACTGTTTCTGTACTGTACAGGTAGTGGGCTGTCGGTGTACACTGTGTTCCGTCAGTCCAAATCATTCCCTACAGGTAGTTAGTTACTATAAATTATTTCTCCCAAGACTTTCCATTGCTACAGAGAGATTTATCTGACACATAGACATTATAGCCATATTCCATGTAAGAAAAACTTTTCAGATTCTTTTTCTTGCATGTTAGTATGTCATGTGTTCTTCCTACCTTGTCCAATATCGTGTTTCTCAAAGTTTGCTCCGACAGTTACATACATCATCTGTTTACATTCATGCTACATTACAAAACTAGAGAACCACGCTGCTAACCCAGCGCCGCTTATCAGATCCGAACTGACGTCGGAATAATTCAGAGGGCTTTATATATTTTTATGTTTTGTATTAGCCAGATCTTACCAAGGGACCCATTTCCGACTAAAACGACAATTTTATTAACCTCTCTAGGTTATGTGCGCATGTTCGGTAAATCTACACTCTACAATAAACTGTAACGTGTCGTTTTGTATTTATGTCATTTTCTGTGTAAGTTCACCCGTTTATCATGAATTGTATAAATGTTGATGTTAGCCCTGTTTTGGCTTCTGCAATAAAGCCATGCATGTCTGGCTGATATACCCAATAGGATACGAAGGCAATTCATATATCTACAGTATTGTGATATTTTTATCAATTTTAATGAAAAATATACATCAGAATGTTTCCTATAGAAAGTCAGCAGAATGAAACAAGATTTTGATTATATAAAAACGGCTGTGCAGAAGAATGACAGGCGTTACAGACTGGTGCCAACTCAGACAATGATTTATAAGTAACGATTGCCGAACTCTGGTGCCACACATACTGTAACTAGAAAGGTTCTCAGACGACGGGATGAATGGAAATAGAATAAGATATAGACCTGTAAGAGATTTACTAAGGTAACTTGTAAAGGAATAGGAAAATGACATTTTGTTTGGTCATCGGATTGTTAAGATTTGTCTCAAAGTCTTGTTTTAAGTCTCTGTGTCTCCTTTCATGTCCCCAACTCTTTCCTATAATACTTTGATGTACCAGAGACTCAGACAGTTGGATTAGATATTGTAAAAAGAGTTTTCTTTTATTTGAAATGAAACATGTATCAATTAAAACATCTGATGTTAGCAAATTAAAAATTATGTGCCTCTTCATTCTTATCTTTCAAGTAAATAAATGTATTTGGACTGTTTCCATGATAACAAAGATTGGCCTAAATAACTAAAAGCTGTATTGGACTGTTTACATACATTATAGGTAACAAAGATTGGTCCGAATGACTAGGGGCTGTATTGGACTTTAACCATGGTAATACAGATTGGACCAAATGACTAGGGGCTGTATTGGACTATATCCATGGTAACACAGATAGGCCCAAATGACTAGAGGGCTGTATTGGACTGTATCTATGGTAATACAGATTGGACCAAATGACTAGGGGCTGTATTGGACTATGGACTAGGTGCTGTATTGGACTATATCCATGGTAACACAGATAGGCCCAAATGACTAGAGGGCTGTATTGGACTATATCCATGGTAACACAGATAGGCCCAAATGACTAGGTGCTGTATTGGACTATATCCATGGTAACACAGATAGGCCCAAATGACTAGGTGCTGTATTGGACTATATCCATGGTAATACAGATAGGCCCAAATGACTAGGGGCTGTATTGGACTATATCCATGGTAATACAGATAGGCCCAAATGACTAGGGGCTGTATTGGACTATATCCATGGTAACACAGATAGGCCCAAATGACTAGAGGGCTGTATTGGACTGTATCTATGGTAATACAGATTGGACCAAATGACTAGGGGCTGTATTGGACTGTATCCATGGTAACACAGATAGGCCCAAATGACTAGAGGGCTGTATTGGACTGTATCTATGGTAACACAGATAGGCCCAAATGACTAGAGGGCTGTATTGGACTATATCCATGGTAACACAGATAGGCCCAAATGACTAGGGCTGTATTGGACTATATCCATGGTAACACAGATAGGCCCAAATGACTAAGGGCTGTATTGGACTATATCCATGGTAACACAGATAGGCCCAAATGACTAGGGGCTGTATTGGACTGTATCCATGGTAACACAGATAGGCCCAAATGACTAGGGGCTGTATTGGACTGTATCCATGGTAACACAGATAGGCCCAAATGACTAGGGGCTGTATTGGACTGTATCCATGGTAACACAGATAGGCCCAAATGACTAGGGCTGTATTGGACTATATCCATGGTAACACAGATAGGCCCAAATGACTAGGTGCTGTATTGGACTATATCCATGGTAACACAGATAGGCCCAAATGACTAGGTGCTGTATTGGACTATATCCATGGTAACACAGATAGGCCCAAATGACTAGGTGCTGTATTGGACTGTATCTATGTAACACAGATAGGCCCAAATGACTAGGTGCTGTATTGGACTATATCTATGGTAATACAGATAGGCCCAAATGACTAGGTGCTGTATTGGACTGTATCTATGGTAACACAGATAGGCCCAAATGACTAGGTGCTGTATTGGACTGTATCTATGGTAACACAGATAGGCCCAAATGACTAGGTGCTGTATTGGACTATATCCATGGTAATACAGATAGGAACAAATGACTAGGTGCTGTATTGGACTGTATCCATGGTAACACAGATAGGCCCAAATGACTAGGTGCTGTATTGGACTGTATCTATGGTAACACAGATAGGCCCAAATGACTAGGGCTGTATTGGACTTATCATGGTAACACAGATAGGCCCAAATGACTAGGTGCTGTATTGGACTATATCCTGTAACACAGATAGGCCAATGACTAGGTGCTGTATTGGACTGTATCTATGGTAACACAGATAGGCCCAAATGACTAGGTGCTGTATTGGACTGTATCTATGGTAACACAGATAGGCCCAAATGACTAGGTGCTGTATTGGACTATATCCATGGTAACACAGATAGGCCCAAATGACTAGGTGCTGTATTGGACTATATCCATGGTAATACAGATAGGAACAAATGACTAGGTGCTGTATTGGACTTTATCTATGGTAACACAGATAGGCCCAAATGAGTAGAGGGCTGTATTGGACTGTATCTATGGTAACACAGATAGGCCCAAATGACTAGGTGCTGTATTGGACTGTATCTATGGTAACACAGATAGGCCCAAATGACTAGGTGCTGTATTGGACTTTATCCATGGTAACACAGATAGGCCCAAATGACTAGGTGCTGTATTGGACTATATCCATGGTAACACAGATAGGCCCAAATGACTAGGTGCTGTATTGGACTATATCCATGGTAACACAGATAGGCCCAAATGACTAGGGCTGTATTGGACTATATCCATGGTAACACAGATACCCAAATGACTAGGTGCTGTATTGGACTTAAAACAGTAGGAAATGACTAGGTGCGTATTGGACTTTATCCATGGTAACACAGATAGGCCCAAATGACTAGGTGCTGTATTGGACTATATCTATGGTAACAAAGATAGGCCCAAATGACTAGGTGCTGTATTGGACTGTATCCATGGTAACACAGATTGGCCCAATGACTAGGTGCTGTATTGGACTTTATCTATGGTAACACAGATAGGCCCAAATGACTAGGTGCTGTATTGGACTATATCTATGGTAATACAGATAGGCCCAAATGACTAGGTGCTGTATTGGACTGTATCTATGGTAACACAGATAGGCCCAAATGACTAGGTGCTGTATTGGACTATATCTATGGTAACACAGATAGGCCCAAATGACTAGGTGCTGTATTGGACTATATCACTGGTAACACAGATAGGCCCAAATGACTAGAGGGCTGTATTGGACTATATCCATGGTAACACAGATAGGCCCAAATGACTAGGGGCTGTATTGGACTATATCCATGGTAACACAGATAGGCCCAAATGACTAGAGGGCTGTATTGGACTATATCCATGGTAACACAGATAGGCCCAAATGACTAGAGGGCTGTATTGGACTGTATCCATGGTAATACAGATAGGCCCAAATGACTAGAGGGCTGTATTGGACTATATCCATGGTAACACAGATAGGCCCAAATGACTAGGGGCTGTATTGGACTGTATCCATGGTAACACAGATAGGCCCAAATGACTAGGTGCTGTATTGGACTGTATCCATGGTAACACAGATAGGCCCAAATGACTAAGGGCTGTATTGGACTGTATCCATGGTAACACAGATAGGCCCAAATGACTAGGGGCTGTATTGGACTGTATCCATGGTAACACAGATAGGCCCAAATGACTAGGGGCTGTATTGGACTGTATCATGGTAACACAGATAGGCCCAAATGACTAGGGGCTGTATTGGACTGTATCTTGGTAAACAGATAGGACAAATGACTAGAGGGCTGTATTGGACTGTATCTATGGTAAATACAGATTGGACCAAGATGGCCAAATGACTAGGGGGCTGTATTGGACTGTATCTATGGTAACACAGATGGACCAAATGACTAGGGCTGTATTGGACTGTATCATGGTAACACAGATAGGCCCAAATGACTAGGTGCTGTATTGGACTGTATCTATGGTAATACAGATAGGCCCAAATGACTAGGTGCTGTATTGGACTGTATCCATGGTAACACAGATAGGCCCAAATGACTAGGTGCTGTATTGGACTATATCCATGGTAACACAGATAGGCCCAAATGACTAGGGGCTGTATTGGACTATATCCATGGTAACACAGATAGGCCCAAATGACTAGGTGCTGTATTGGACTATATCCATGGTAAACAGATAGCTGGTATGAAAAGCTGGGATATGCTGGATGTATTGACTGTATCATGGTAAACAGATAGCCCCAAATGACTATAAGTACTGTCTGATAAACAGATAGCCCAAGTAGAGTCATACTAAACTTTAAATCAGATGTAAACCTAGTTGGCAAAACTGCCCTGGTATGTCTGGGTATATAAAGAACTGATGATTGGTATGTCTGGATAAAAAGCCTGGGTATGTTTGAGTAAAAAGCCTGGGTATGTCTGGGTAAAAAGCCAGGGTATGTCTGAGTAAAAAGCCTGGGTATGTCTGAGTAAAAAGCCTGGGTATGTCTGAGTAAAAAGCCTGGGTATGTCTGGGTAAAAAGCCTGGGTATGTCTGGGTAAAAAGCCTGGGTATGTCTGAGTAAAAAGCCTGGGTATGTCTGAGTAAAAAGCCTGGGTATGTCTGGGTAAAAAGCCTGGGTATGTCTGAGTAAAAAGCCTGGGTATGTCTGGGTAAAAAGCCTGGGTATGTCTGGGTAAAAAGCCTGGGTATGTCTGGGTAAAAAGCCAGGGTATGTCTGGGTAAAAAGCCTGGGTATGTCTGGGTAAAAAGCCTGGGTATGTCCAAGAGGTTTCACAGCCAGGCCGAACTAGAATTGTTTGCTGGGCTATATTGTCCAAGGTAACACAGCCAGGCCCAAGTAGAGTTGTGCTTGCCTGTGAGTGGTAACTTCACTATTGATTGTGCCCATTCCTTATACTTAATAAATATGTTGCGATTTCTACTAGGAGAGTAGACTTGTGTGAAGCTTGGAGGTTACAGTATTAGCCTTATCGGCCATCTATAATGTGCTTATATCAGTTACTGTACATGCACTCCCACCGATAGCATCACACTGCACGCTTCTGACAGCCAGCGGAGGTACCAGTACCTCTGTCAGTCTCAGGTGTCACACAAACCTCACACAAGTTACCGTCAGATTTCAGAACTGGGAGATTTAAAACTTGATGGTCTGTATCAATATTGTATGATGCTAAGCTTTAGGTGTTAAACCAGCTTGTGATTGGCTGGTATAAGAAGTGTGGCTTGTTAGCATGGGCAAGTTGTCTTCCAGGAGGGGGCTTCGCTTCTACATGCTGGTAATGTCCAGCAGATTCAAAGACAGGGAAAACATCTCAGTGGTTTAGGCACTTGCCATAACTGTCTTATAGACTATTCTCCAAAGAGTTTTGCTGATCTAGAATTGACTATGGAATCTGTACTTGGAAGCACTTTGTTTTTGTGTTTGCTGTTTTGGTCGCTAGGACATGTTCATGGAAGGTCACGTCGTATATATCCTGAAGGTAACCAATTTAATACTTAACTATCTTCGCTTGTGAAGTTTTACATCAATTATCAACTTGAATGTACTTCTTTAGAATAAAGGACCATTCATTTCTGTACAATTACTTTCTTGCCTTAGAACTATTGTTTTTTCAATCTTTAACCCTCTGTAGAATTTTGTTTCTTGCTCAAAAATGAAAAGATAGACTTTTATTCAACCTATCTTTGCAAAATATTTTTAAATACATATTTTTAAGGTTATATATAAAGGAATTGTCTAGGCTGAAAATTTAGTTTCATATCTTCATCAAACTTATTCATCAACGTTTCCAGAGCTAAGTGAAATTTAAAAAAGTCCTATTGAAAAGAAAATGAAAATTTGATGCTTAAAAACATGCAATTAAAAGCATGGTCTTTACAATTTGAGCTTATTTCTTTGGACACACGTATTTTCAGTGTTTTTAACATATGATCTTCATACGTATTTATAACTCCATATATTAAAACCAATTGGTTTTAATTATTATCGACAGGCCAAAAAGGTTTTACAGTAAAAGAAAGAACCTCTTCAACATACAACTTTATATTTCAGATGAACAATAGAAAATATGGTATATATTAATATACTTAAAAACAACACAATTGTTTAAATAATCTAAGCCTTGTTAGACTGAAGTACATGTAACTAAAAGCCTTGCTTAATTTGAAATATTTTGTTGGCTTTCACTGATTGTTTCCACAATTTCATTACCATATCTGAATTGCAAGAGCACTTTAGCTTTAAAGAGACAAAATTTATATTTTACAATAATTTGATAATAGCTGCCATATTAAAAATTGTGTCTTGTTTTATGTTTAAAATGGAACACTTCCCTGAGGTCTAGTCATTGGTGGGTGTTTTTTTCCCGCTGGAACTCTGTTTTTTTCTCCATTTATCAAAATCATACATTATGCTGGTATGATCATACAAATTGTTTAAAGATGCTCCACCGCCGACAGAGCATAAATGATATTCATCATTTGAACAATAATTGGTGTTTAATCTTGTATATATATGTCTAATTAACACAAAAAATAATATAAAATAATTTATTTTGCCTTTGGTGCATGAGCAATCATCACTTCATTCCATATAGGATATAGTGACGCGGAATTTTTTCGGGATGCAATTAATTGTTTTTTATATTTTCAACTTGAAGTAAAATTAGAAGCTCAAACTTTTCAATGGCGGTAATGGTGTAAATTAAGTAACTTTTGTAACCGAAGAAAAATACTGAATCGTCTGCTCCTGTTTTTAATAGTGAAAAAATACCATTTGTCAGCGGTGGAGCATCTTTAACTAAAAGTAGTCCAGAAATATCATCTTCACTGTTAAGTTAGTTATAATATCTTGGATGTGACACAGACCCGCTCCTAAAATTATCTCTTGTCATTGCATAATTTTTTTTAAAGGTTGCAAAATTGTTGCTATTATAAGACATTTTCGACTGTCTATAAAACAGCCATGAGCAACAACTAAGATTTAAAAGGTGGATTCATCTTGGATACAAACTACAAAGG
The DNA here is from genome assembly GCF_041381155.1 of Argopecten irradians. NCBI lineage: Eukaryota > Metazoa > Mollusca > Bivalvia > Pectinida > Pectinidae > Argopecten > Argopecten irradians. Next base: position 46,444,432 of record NC_091134.1, on the reverse strand, counting down.
CCCAACGGTATATTTACAATTTGTAACCACTAAAAAACTGTGCTGCAACCAAAATTAATATTATTCAATTTTTTGAGGGTTTTTTCAACTGAACTTAACTAATATTTCAAATTATTAAATTAGATCACAAATATTTTTTATTTATCTTTATTGATGAAAGTGTTGACCTCACAGAAACACCAACTGGTGATACTGAATCACCAGTGGAGGTTTATAATACGAGGAACCAGAGCCCTGAGCACTTTAGTGTGAATGGCAGAGGTGGTTAAAACCATCAGATCTACTCATTATATTTACAGATATACAGTCCCATTGACAATCTGATGAGTCTGGGACAAGGTTTATAAATGTCATCAAAACACAGTGTGTCCCTAACATCATCATGTTTACCTAACATTTCCTATAATGCCTTACAAGTGCTCTCCAGGGCCATGATGGAATTTTACAATGGTGCTTAGCATATGACAGTGTTGAATAGCAGCAAGAAATATCTACACCAAAATAAAATTGATAGATGTTTGTGGATGTTCTAAAAGCAAGTCATGAGAGAATTATTTCATTTAGATCCCATGTATTGTTTGAATTATAAGTTTGGAAGTTCTTCGATGAAAGCATAACTAATGCAGCCATTTTCATTCAAGGGTATCGTCACTTAAGAAATTCTGTGTTTTCATATCCAGATGTCTGGTCAGAAAAAATAATTTGTAACATGAACTTTCATAGAACATTAGATCTGATTGGTTGAGCTAGAATACATGGTTTCTTAAAGAATCATTCTTTTTGGATTGGCTCATAAACAAATAAGCCCCATCCCTGCAGTTTCTATTTGGTTTCTCCACTAAGTATCATTTCTGCAAGGTACAATTGGCCACCAGTAAATTGGCATGAATTTGTAAATAAACAAGTGAAGGATTCTAAAAAGGTGTATGAAAAATGCAATAGAAAACTAAGTATGCACGCATATACTGTCTTGCTCCTTATTTCATTTGGCAATGATTTTGTTTATAAAAGTAGTTGAAATATAAGTGTAGATACTATTAGAACTTGCTGACAGCATTCAACATATGTATCCTTTGTCTCTAAAGTGTGTTTTAAGTGAAATTTTTTATGGTAATCTCCATTTATATAAGGCTGTATTTAGCTTTCTTATGTGGTGATAAAGGATCATTGGAAAAGGGCAAACATCGATTTTTTAAACGGAATCTCACTTTATTGAGAACATTACAGAGATAGATTTCCAGTGTAATGTCCTCACCAGGACTTATAAGAACACTGTAAATGGTTTCCATAGGTAAATACTGTTAACAAATCGTACCCGGTAGGTTTGAATTTCTTTAATTGCAGATAATGTGCAAATTTTATTCAGCATTTTATAGTTAAACGTGTACAGATTTGGAGCAGAATTTGTTCGGTGTGTAAGGTCGTTAGATTGTAGAGAACATATGTGAATTACTGTACTACATGTGGCACTGTCAAATGATTCCCTTTGGATACAACAGTCCTGGTTTTCTCTAGTTCTCAGGATCTGTGCTGCAACTGGTGTTTTTACACTATTCTTTACCTTAAATGGACTAGCTAAGTCTAACTGAGACTTTCTAGATAACTCCTTCCAAAGTGATGACTTTGTATAAAACAGATACAACAAAAGTCTTATCGGCCTGGTGGTCTTGTAATGTATTTTGCTTAGGAATTCAGATTCCTGCTTCAGTATTTTAGGGTCATCAAGTGCCATATCTAGTAATTGCAATAATTTCTCCCTGGAAACTTCTTTCTTCCTCATTTATTCCTCTTTAGCTCCTCTCTCAGACATTTCATTCTTATATTTGGTCTGCTTTAACCATACAAGTATATAGGCGACAGTTTAGCAGGAAATGCTTTGCCAATATAGCCATGTCTCTAAAATGGTTCACAGCAGTCGGTCATAATCTGGTCTACAGCGTCCTTAGGTCAATTAGGAATCACTTTTGTATACCACTTAACAAGATCAAGGAAACTCCCACAGGACTTTCAGAGGAAGAGGTAAAGGAAATAGCGCTATACTCTTCAAAATGCTTCCATATAAATTATTTAGGAATAAAAAGATTTTCAAATTTTGTCTGATCTCGACTGCTGTTTTGGAGAAGGACTAATTTGTGAGTCTGCTAGTCAGCCAGCAGGCACAAGGGTATTGACCTAATAGAGAGGGAAAAGTAGATAAAGAGATTTTGATCCAATTTGATCTGTAGCATGTATCAAAATAAAAGGTGAATGTTCTGTCCCCAAGCAAGAGTATAGTATATCCCATAAGGAGAGAAATATATTATGTTTGTTTTAAAACAGTGGGTTAGACTGCACAGTTAATCTGAAACTTGATCTGAATCATTAGACACAAAGATGGAATAGTTTTGATATTTTGATATTATTATGCCGAGATGAATTATGAAGTCTCAAAAGTGACTTTTACAATAGTACTCAGTCTGCTAGAGTGTACAGCATTTAGTTATACAGCTAGAGTGTACAGCATTGCTAGAGTGTACAGCATTTAGTTATACAGCTAGAGTGTACAGCATTTAGTTATACAGCTAGAGTGTACAGCATTTAGTTATACAGCTAGAGTGTACAGCATTGCTAGAGTGTACAGCATTTAGTTATACAGTTAGAGTGTACAGCATTTAGTTATACAGCTAGAGTGTACAGCATTTAGTTATACAGTTAGAGTGCACAGCATTTAGTTATACAGCTAGAGTGTACAGCATTTAGTTATACAGCTAGAGTGTACAGCATTGCTAGAGTGTACAGCATTTAGTTATACAGTTATACAGTTAGAGTGTACAGCATTTAGTTATACAGCTAGAGTGTACAGCATTTAGTTATACAGTTAGAGTGTACAGCATTTAGTTATACAGCTAGAGTGTACAGCATTTAGTTATACAGCTAGAGTGTACAGCATTTAGTTATACAGCTAGAGTGTACAGCATTTAGTTATACAGCTAGAGTGTACAGCATTTAGTTATACAGCTAGAGTGTACAGCATTTAGTTATACAGCTAGAGTGTACAGCATTTAGTTATACAGCTAGAGTGTACAGCATTGCTAGAGTGTACAGCATTTAGTTATACAGTTAGAGTGTACAGCATTTAGTTATACAGCTAGAGTGTACAGCATTTAGTTATACAGCTAGAGTGTACAGCATTTAGTTATACAGCTAGAGTGTACAGCATTGCTAGAGTGTACAGCATTTAGTTATACAGCTAGAGTGTACAGCATTTAGTTATACAGCTAGAGTGTACAGCATTTAGTTATACAGCTAGAGTGTACAGCATTTAGTTATACAGCTAGAGTGTACAGCATTGCTAGAGTGTACAGCATTTAGTTATACAGCTAGAGTGTACAGCATTTAGTTATACAGCTAGAGTGTACAGCATTGCTAGAGTGTACAGCATTTAGTTATACAGCTAGAGTGTACAGCATTTAGTTATACAGCTAGAGTGTACAGCATTGCTAGAGTGTACAGCATTTAGTTATACAGCTAGAGTGTACAGCATTGCTAGAGTGTACAGCATTTAGTTATAAAGCTAGAGTGTACAGCATTTAGTTATACAGCTAGAGTGTACAGCATTTAGTTATACAGCTAGAGTGTACAGCATTTAGTTATACAGCTAGAGTGTACAGCATTTAGTTATACAGCTAGAGTGTACAGCATTTAGTTATACAGCTAGAGTGTACAGCATTTAGTTATACAGCTAGAGTGTACAGCATTGCTAGAGTGTACAGCATTTAGTTATACAGCTAGAGTGTACAGCATTGCTAGAGTGTACAGCATTTAGTTATACAGCTAGAGTGTACAGCATTTAGTTATACAGTTAGAGTGTACAGCATTTAGTTATACAGCTAGAGTGTACAGCATTGCTAGAGTGTACAGCATTTAGTTATACAGCTAGAGTGTACAGCATTTAGTTATACAGCTAGAGTGTACAGCATTGCTAGAGTGTACAGCATTTAGTTATACAGCTAGAGTGTACAGCATTGCTAGAGTGTACAGCATTGCTAGAGTGTACAGCATTTAGTTATACAGCTAGAGTGTACAGCATTGCTAGAGTGTACAGCATTGCTAGAGTGTACAGCATTTAGTTATACAGCTAGAGTGTACAGCATTGCTAGAGTGTACAGCATTGCTAGAGTGTACAGCATTTAGTTATACAGCTAGAGTGTACAGCATTGCTAGAGTGTACAGCATTTAGTTATACAGCTAGAGTGTACAGCATTTAGTTATACAGCTAGAGTGTACAGCATTGCTAGAGTGTACAGCATTTAGTTATACAGCTAGAGTGTACAGCATTTAGTTATACAGTTAGAGTGTACAGCATTTAGTTATACAGCTAGAGTGTACAGCATTTAGTTATACAGCTAGAGTGTACAGTGCATGTTAGTTATACAGCTAGAGTGTACAGCATTTAGTATACAATTAGAGTGTACAGCATTTAGTTATACAGTAGAGTGTACAGCATTTAGTTTATGTACACATGTAGAGTGTACAGCATTTAGTTTAGCATTTAGTTATACAGCTAGAGTGTACAGCATTGCTAGAGTGTACAGCATTTAGTATACAGCTAGAGTGTAACAGAGTGTCAGCATTGCTAAGTGTACAGCATAGTATACAGCTAGAGTGTACAGCATTGCTAGAGTGTACAGCATTGCTAGAGTGTATACAGTGCTAGAGTGTACAGCATTTAGTTATACAGCTAGAGTGTACAGCATTTAGTTATACAGCTAGAGTGGTACAGCATTTAGTAGTATACAGCTAGAGTGTACAGCATTTAGTTATACAGCTAGAGTGTACAGCATTTAGTTATACAGCTAGAGTGTACAGCATTGCAGCTAGAGTGTACAGCATTTAGTTATACAGCTAGAGTGTACAGCATTGCTAGAGTGTACAGCATTTAGTTATACAGCTAGAGTGTACAGCATTTAGTTATACAGCTAGAGTGTACAGCATTGCTAGAGTGTACAGCATTTAGTTATACAGCTAGAGTGTACAGCATTTAGTTATACAGCTAGAGTGTACAGCATTTAGTTATACAGCTAGAGTGTACAGCATTTAGTTATACAGTTAGAGTGTACAGCATTTAGTTATACAGTTAGAGTGCACAGCATTTAGTTATACAGCTAGAGTGTACAGCATTTAGTTATACAGCTAGCAGCATTGCTAGAGTGTACAGCATTTAGTTATACAGCTGGAGTCTACAGCATTTAGTTATACAGCATAGAGTGTACAGCATTGCTAGAGTGTACAGCATTTAGTTATACAGCTAGAGTGTACAGCATTTAGTTATACAGCTAGAGTGTACAGCATTTAGTTATAAAGCTAGAGTGTACAGCATTGCTAGAGTGTACAGCATTTAGTTATGCAGCTAGAGTGTACAGCATTTAGTTATGCAGCAAGAAAATTATGTACCCACTACCTTAAATACAGACCACAACATTTGTACTCAGTGGTCATGCAAAATGAGGAACTAGTAAGTTTGTTCAAATAAATGACCTTAACCTATTTTTTAACCACAAAGGCAATATATTGCCATTGTAATTGGTATGGTCTGTTTAAGGCTAAAGCATGCATGGTTGAATGACAAGAAAACACAGAATTGTCCCACTGTCAATTTGTTGAAATTTTCAAAGCACCACTTGTCTCTGCATATCACTCAGATGTGACTGCACAGGCCTATTGGGCCATTTAATATTTTCTGCCTTCAAACCATTCTTTTTTTGGTTGTTTTCCTCTCCAATTTACCTCTTCATTTTTCATTAAATGGTGAGTTTGGTCGTTGATCACATTAAGAGATTCTGACAACATGGCTGGGTGTGTCTGTCAGGAAAGTGATTACCACATAACCAGGGACAATGTCATTCCATTTAGGACGAGCCAAAACTATAATCAAAACAATCCAATCTTTTAATAGTGAAGAATAACAGCTATCTGGGCACATAGCGATAGGGTTGAATATTGAGATTGAATTACAATCTCCTATTATTTTCATTTTGTTCCCTTTTAACACAATCTTTGTCAAACAGCATATGAAAATCTTTTTTAGTATTGCAGTTTACGATGAAATACCTAAGCTCCTTTTGAAAATCTCATGAATTTTATGCAAGTTTCTGTAAAGTTAACAGTTTTATATCGTAATCATGTTAAAATGGAGGGGAATTAAGTCATTCCGTAAATGTCATTTTATTTGTATCCAGACTTGCCTAATAGATAGGATCAGTATCTGTTGGAATCAATATCCAACAAACCCTGTGACCCCTTACTTTGATAATGGAATCTCCTGAGGGAATGGTTTCTGGTCATTCTAAGCTTTTTCAGAGGATATGTACATTAATTGGACGGTTCACTTGATGTACGCATTCAAAACTGGAAGTGTGCACCTGAAGCAGTGTAATTGAATTTAGTCAAAGCCAGTTTGTTTGGAGTATAACAGTGAAGCCAGTATTTGACATTCAATCAATACATTTGTAATGAAAAATTTCACTTTTTGTAAGTTTTTTGGGGGTTTCCTTTTTTCCCCTGTATCTCTTTAATCAATGATTTAAAACTTGATATCTTAGACATTTGAAAAATGGGGAAAATTGTAAAGTGGCTGCTTATTATCAGTCTGTCTCGATGGCTGAATCAACTTAATCAATACAAGTGGTGTGCTACCTTGAATACGTATACGTCGGTTATCCTTCCTCGTATTCACACTAATGCTCTTAAATCTGACTTTTGCATTCTAAAACCAAGGATGTATATTACATAGAAACAAAAAGGACACAGTAACCAATGTTATACTTTGGCCTCGTGGTTGAGGCTGTCCAACATAATACCATTGGCCCTCCATTTCTTGGTTTTTATTTTTACACTGACATTGATAGAAGTTTTATATCAATACAATCAAAGGCTGTGACCTCTACAAAGATAGAAATTTTAACAGGAGCACTGCAGGCTTCCAGAAAAGAATTATTTGTCTAAATCATTTTTTGCCAAATCATTACTTTAGCATTGGTACCATATCTTTACTAAAAGAACAACTCTACAATGCTATGACATCTTATTTCTGAAATCTAAACATGATTGTCATTTCATATGAGAAAATTCATTAATTTTCTTTATGTCTTTACTTTGCATGACTGGCAGATATTATATAAAGTTTTGATGACTTCATAAAGTTGTCAGGGTACATACATTTGAGAGACATTTTGATAAATTCTGGAAAATACATCTGATATTGCTTGTACTTTTAACATTTGGTCACAGTTTTAATTTAAACTTCATCAGTCTTATATTGGACATTTCAGGGAAAGATCTTACATGATAGGTGTATCTTAATATCTGAGACAGCTTACCATTAGTACCAATATAGGCTTTAAAGGGCATGCTTGATTTATAAGATCACAATGGAAAGGAGTACTAGTATAAAAACCACTAACCAACAACTAAAACCCTTACACTTTTGAGGCCCTTCTAATTAAGATAAAACCATTTGCATGGAGACATTCTATTAATTGATTTTGGGGATTCTAAATATTTAATATGATTAGCTTATATTATTTTGTTTAACAAGTATTTAGTTTTTGTGAATTTTAATATCAAATTAAAAAGCATTTGCAGTTTGCACTAATATGGTCTAATACAGCTGATATTCATGGTATAAATGACTATTGTTACTGGGTTTTAAGTCCCAAGTTTTGTTATCTTGGAAATACGCCAAGGCTTTCTGACTGAATATTTTAATAAAATTAGTTTTGAAATCTGAAAGCATTTTATTTTGCAAAAATATAGAATGAAGGCATCATTTTCTTGCACCCATACAGTATGTTTTATGTTTAACTGTACTTTTTAGGGAGGTAAATGCTTTTATTTTTTATGACATTTTAAATTGAAAACAACATGGTAAAGATTATTTCTGAAATTGTTCTGCGTGTTACTGGTAATTCAGAAATTAGGAACGGGAAGCTATCTACTGCTTAAGCAGTTAAATAGTCCTTACATTTCTAATCAATGTGTTGGACAACATTGCCTGGAGGTTAGGGCAGTAGGTCAGTGCTTTTTTGCCAGGAACTCCAACTATCCAAATATTAGCAGAAAACCAATCGGTAAGAATTGATAGCATATAAAATATAAAAAAAAACTAAACCAGAAAGAAGCCAAAAATCATTCTACATAACTTTTAATTGTTTAAACGTGAATTTTGTTATGTATTGAAATGGAAGTTGAATATCATTGCAGACAGTTACAATTAAAAATGTCAGAAGATGTTTTGGAGCGAGGGTAGACAAGTGTTCATGCTTGCATGTCGGTTAATGGAAGGTCTCAAAAGGTCACATTTCTTTGTTTGTTATGCAAAGGGCAGACTTGATCATTCAGAAATTCAATAGAAAAGAGACAAATTGATTTGAAGTAAAAGATTGAACTGCCTTTCATGACATGTTGATAGAAATAGCCATTATCTCAGACAGAAAATGTTCAGTTTACACATTAAAAGCAACAATACTTTTGAAAAGTATTCCATAAAATGGAAACAAAACAAGAATATGATCGCTATTTTTTGTTGTGAATGGTTAAAAACTGGTAGATAATTGTTTTTTGTCCAAAGCGTTAGAAGAAAACTGTTATTTTATTGTTTTGTGCTTGCATGTGGTGAAGAAAGTTGGTGTGTAGTTTAGCCACAGATGACACTTGCTTGGCGAGTCGATGGCTCAATTGAGATCGTATAACACAATTTAGACAAATTTGTCACATTGCCAATCATGACGTAACACTTCATGGGTACAGTAGAGTACATTATATCATGCAGCCACTTAACTGAGAAACCTTTCTGTCCAATAAGTTCCAGACATAGAAACTCCATGTCTAATATACATAGACCATTTCTAACAAACTTTAATGAAAGTACAGAAAGGTGAAACTAAATGTTACAAGTGAAAAAGCATGTCCTGTTAGGAATGATGGAGTGTGAGATATGCTTTCAGTTAATAAATTGGTAATTCGTCTGTTTTGAGACAATAGTACCCATTCATCATTTAAAATGTCCATCTGTCAAGTTTGATATCTGAACTTAACCAATATAAATCTATAAAGCTGTCCTTGTAATAAACTTCAATTTACATCAATCATAAAACAAGTTATATAATTTATACAAATTAGTTTTGATGGCCCAGACTTGGTAAGGTGAACTTAGGTAGCCGGGGTACCCAGAGAAAACTGATATGAATGGGAAGGTATAGCCCCTAACCTTTCGACGTTTGTACCAGGGATCAATTAAACCCCGGCTAGCTCTGTGAATGGCAATAAACCACTACACGCCACCTGACCACCGTATAATAGATAAGATGTTGTTCCCAACACCAGGGGCCACGGAGGCGGAGTGGTTAAGATGTCTCGACAAGCCCTCCATCTCTGGGATATAGGTTCAAATCCAATGTAGGGTAGTTGCCAGGTACTGATCTCTGGTTTTTCTCCAGGTACTCAGGCTTCCCTCCGCCAACAAACCTGACATGTCCTTACATGACTCTTGCTGTTAATAGGATGCAAAACTACCGTAATAAAACAAAAACAACAAAAAAAACTATGCAGAGTTACTGCCCTTGATAATACTTTTAATGCCAAGTTTTATCCATTATAAGCTGAACTGAAACTGGCATGTCCTTACATGACTCTTGCTGTTAATAGGATGCAAAACTACCGTAATAAAACAAAAAAAAAACAAAAAAACTATGCAGTGTTACTGCACTTGATAATACTTTTAATGTCAAGTTTTATCCATTATAAGCTGAACTAGATTTCCATTTCATGTTTTAAAAATTTTAAAAGCAACTCTTATAAATAGAGAACAGCCTTCCTGGAAAATTTTGCTAAAAGGCCCTTTAAAGGAGCCTTATAATGAACTTATTCATATTTCCCTGGGGTTACTTAAAGAACAACCTCAATTTAGAGAGCACCAGAAGGTTTTGTGGTGAAAACCTTGTTAGCAGAGGAAATGCCGGTGTCATACATTTCCGTTAAGTCAATGTTGTTAATTATGTTTTTCCTCGTTACCTTCATCTTTTTTTTACCTGTTAAGTACACCATATCGACATCTCCACTCTGTACTCTGTTGGGAACAGTTATTCATGAAATTGATCAGAGGATAATTTAGTTTTCTGGAAAACAATAAAGTGCTAGGCTTCAGTTAGATAGGTGACTAGGGAATAGATTTTACACTCAAGTACACTTTGTTTGTTTGTTCTTTGTCTGATGACTTTAAAAGACTTGATTATGGCAAAGTCTGCATCATTCCTCAGAATATTTGAAAACAAATAAAATATGACACCTTTAATTAAGGTAGAACCTAAGGAAATGCCACAAACTTGTAATCAATGTAACCTCGTTAACCTTGGATTAATTATAAAATTACAATAGAATGGGGATGAACTGTGTACTTTGATATGTGACTGAAGTGATAGCTACTTCTCAATCATGGTGTAAAGTTTGATAAAAAGTTACAAAGGTGAAACAAAGCATGGATTCTACGCCCTTTAAAACCTCAAGAGACGTCAGATTCTAGAACTCTCTAATCCATGACATTGATATAAGCTTTTCATGGGACATTGTTTAGTCATAGAGGACATTGAAATTTCGATTTAATAAGGAAATAAATCTGAGCTAGTAAAAAATGGTATACATGTAGTTGGTATCACTATGACCTGCCCATAAGTGGCCACTACATGGTCACAGTGTCCACGACATGGTCTGAGTGGACACACTGACCATGACCAATGAAGATGACCATGCAAAGTGAAATCTAGCTCAATCTCCGCCATTACGTAATGTAGGGCCAGGCTTCATTTTGTAGACTGATTATATAAACCCAAGTCTGCACTATTGGAGGAACGTATGTCTACAACTGGTGTATTTTATCTTTTCAGGCGCATGATCATGAATTGTCCCTTTAAGTACCTAGAATGGGAAATGGCATTAATTGACCAATTGCCAGGCAGTTTGTAGCCACGCCTTATATATGCAAATGCACAATCAACATGTATAACTACACAATGTCATAGCATACACAATATAAAATGTAAAGTCATATGCGGTACCCAGATAGTTTGATTCATCAATTCAGTTTCTTACCATTTTCTTTCTGAATCTATCCCAGTTATGTTTTAGAGCAGGTTGACTTTAGATCCTATGTGTACATCAAATTCTTGTGATTTCAATAAGGTTGACAGCTCATCAATTCAAGGAAAATAACCAATTATCACTTCCTTGTATAAGTGACCTGCTTCTTCCTCTCCCCCATGCCTCCTGTTACATGAGGTGTTTCCCTGGATAGTCCTCGTCCTCAGATTATTGTCCTGGACAGTGAACTGTCTCACATGACAATAACATCATGTCTAGGCCATACCTCACCACAAAGTGAAGGTTTTAACTGGCCTTGGAGGATTCTGGTCATTCATGACCTGTCTCCATGTATAACACCTTCTGTCACTCAGTTGTGAAATCTCAAATAGACAATCACACATTCATGTCTGCTGAGTCAGGATTGGCAGTTACAAGTGAATAAAGTTCTAACTTTTATTTTTGGAATGGAGAATTCCAAGCAATGCTTCATATTTGTTTTATTTGTTTTCAAACACCAAGAGGGTTTATGATGTCTCCATTTTTGTCATCATTCACCAGAGGATTCTCAGCTACAGTAGGCACAGAAAAATATTAACCATTTAACCTTTTTAGCTTATACTTTGATGAATTTATTACCTGATGACCTGCTAGCTTGGTGTAAAAGATTCAGCTAAAGAAAGAAGTGCATTTCTCACATTTGACTAAAATGAGTAAAGAAATTCAAACATTGACCTTGAACTTGACACAAAATAACCTTGAAATGTGGAAGAAGGTAGAAAAATATACAGTAAAACAGTTTAACCAATTGATATAAAATCTGTATGTTCAAAAGATAAGATACAAATAGATTTGAAAACTACTGCATTACCCTGTACTACAAACCACGGTTATGATGTCTAGTTCGTCTCATTCTTAAAAACAGGATTCACTTTTCAGAAGATTATTTCTCAAAAATACTGCTTCCTTACATTCTACCCTGACAGTATCCATATTGTTATGGAATCCACATTGATGATTTAACATATTGTAATATCATGGTTGTAATACACTGCTGTGTATCAGCAGAGAGCCAAGAAGCTGAGACGTCAGAAACTGACCCAGATGTAATGTCAGAGTGGGGGCTTAACAAGATTACAAGAAATCTTTAACAGGAATTAAACAATTAAAGAGTAATTTAATTAGTTTACTACTAGAGAGTGGGGAGAAAAAGTTTGTTTAATTTGTGAAGATTGTGCACATTTGAGCATTTTCAGTCTGAAAAGTACAGAAGAACCTTGTCAGTCTGGACACTTTGGTTTATACAGTAGAACCTTGCTACTATGGACACTTTGGTTTGTGTGTACAGTAGTACCATGTAAGCCTGGACACTTTGGTTTGTGTGTACTGTAGAACCTTGTTAGTCTTGACACTTTGTTTTGTGTGTACAGAAGAACCTTGTCAGTCTGGACACTTTGGTTTATACAGTAGAACCTTGCTACTATGGACACTTTGGTTTGTGTTTACAGTAGTACCATGTAAGCCTGGACACTTTGGTTTGTGTGTACTGTAGAACCTTGTTAGTCTTGACACTTTGGTTTATACAGTAGAACCTTGTTAGTCTGGACACTTTGGTTTGTGTGTACAGTAGTACCTTGTTAGTCTGGACACTTTGGTTTGTGTGTACAGTAGTACCTTGTTAGTCTGGACACTTTGGTTTGTGAGTACAGTAGTACCTTGTTAGTCTGGACACTTTGGTTTGTGTGTACAGTAGAACCTTGTTAGTCTGGACACTTTGGTTTGTGTGTACAGTAGAACCTTGTGAGTCTGGACACTTTAGATTGTGTGTACAGTAGTACCCTGTGAGTCTGGACACTTTGGTGTGTGTATACAGTAGTACCTTGTCAGTCTGGACACTTTGGTGTGTGTATACAGTAGTACCTTGTCAGTCTGGACACTTTGGTGTGTGTATACAGTAGTACCTTGTTAGTCTGGACACTTTGGTTTGTGTGTACAGTAGTACCTTGTTAGTCTGGACACTTTGGTTTGTGTGTACAGAAGAACCTTGTCAGTCTGGACACTTTGGTTTATACAGTAGAACCTTGCTACTATGGACACTTTGGTTTGTGTGTACAGTAGAACCTTGTTAGTCTGGACACTTTGGTTTGTGTGTACAGTAGAACCTTGTCAGTCTGGACACTTTGGTTTGTGTGTACAGTAGAACCTTGTGAGTCTGGACACTTTGGTTTGTGTATACAGTAGAACCGTATTAGTCTGGACACTTTGGTTTGTGTGTACAGTAGAACCTTGTTAGTCTTGACACTTTGGTTTGTGTGTACAGTTGAACCTTGTTAGTCTTGACACTTTGGTTTGTGTGTACAGTAGAACCTTGTTAGTCTGGACACTTTGGTGTGTGTACAGTAGATCCTTGTAAATCTGGACACTTTGGTTTATACAGTAGAACCTTGCTACTATGAACCCTTTGGTTTGTGTGTACGGTAGAACCTTGTTAGTCTGGACACTTTGGTTTCTATGTACAGTAGAACCTTGTTAGTCGGGATACTTTGGTTTGTGTGTACAGTAGAACCTTGTTAGTCTGGACACTTTGGTTTGTGTGTGCAGTAGAACCTTGTTAGTCTTGACACTTTGGTTTGTGTGTACAGTAGAACCTTGTTAGTCTGGACACTTTGGTGTGTGTGTACAGTAGAACCTTGTCAGACTGGACACTTTGGTTTATACAGTAGAACCTTGCTATTATGGACACTTTGGTTTGTGTGTACAGTAGTACCTTGTTAGTCTGGACACTTTGGTTTGTGTGTACAGTAGAACCTTGTCAGTCTGGACACTTTGGTTTATACAGTAGAACCTTGCTATTATGGACACTTTGGTTTGTGTGTACAGAAGAACCTTGTCAGTCTGGACACTTTGGTTTATACAGTAGAACCTTGCTACAATGGACACTTTGGTGTGTGTATACAGTAGAACCGTATTAGTCTGGACACTTTGGTGTGGGTGTACAGTAGAACCTTGTTAGTCTTGACACTTTGGTTTGTGTGTACAGTTGAACCTTGTTAGTCTTGACACTTTGGTTTGTGTGTACAGTAGAACCTTGTTAGTCTGGACACTTTGGTGTGTGTGTACAGTAGATCCTTGTAAGTCTGGACACTTTGGTTTATACAGTAGAACCTTGCTACTATGAACACTTTGGTTTGTGTGTACGGTAGAACCTTGTTAGTCTGGACACTTTGGTTTCTATGTACAGTAGAACCTTGTTAGTCGGGATACTTTGGTTTGTGTGTACAGTAGAACCTTGTTAGTCTGGACACTTTGGTTTGTGTGTACAGTAGAACCGTATTAGTCTTGACACTTTGGTTTGTGTGTACAGCAGAACCTTGTTAGTTGGGACACTTTGGTTTGTGTGTACAGTAGAACCTTGTTAGTCTGGACACTTTGGTTTGTGTGTACAGTAGAACCTTGTTAGTCTGGACACTTTGGTTTGTGTGTACAGTAGAACCTTGTTAGTCTGGACACTTTGGTTTGTGTGTACAGTAGAACCTTATTAGTCTTGACACTTTGGTTTGTGTGTACAGTAGAACCTTGTTAGTCAGGACACTTTGGTTTGTGTGTACAGTAGAACCTTGTTAGTCAGGACACTTTGGTTTGTGTGTACAGTAGAACCTTGTTAGTCTGGACACTTTGGTTTGTGTGTACAGTAGAACCTTGTTAGTCTGGACACTTTGGTTTGTGTGTACAGTAGTACCTTGTTTGTCGGGACACTTTGGTTTGTGTGTACAGTAGTACCTTGTTAGTCTGGACACTTTGGTTTCTGTGTACAGTAGAACCTTGTTAGGGCCCCGCATCGAGATGCGGGTGCCCTATAGTAATCAGGTTGTCCGTCCGTCCGTCCGTCCGTCCGTCCGTCCGTCCGTCCGTCCGTCCGTCCGTCTGTCTGTCTGTCTGTCTGTCTGTCTGTCTGTCCGTCCGTCCGTCTGTCCGTTTTTTTTCTTTTTGCACATTAATGATGGAAGGGAGTGGAGTATTTTCCCCATATTTTACATGATGATTCCCCATCCATCCTAGATCTGCTTGGTAATTTTTCAGACTGAAATTAAATTAAAAAATCGGCCATCTTGGATTTTAACATTTAAAAAAATCACAATGTTGTTGCTCTTAACTGATAAACATTTTGTTATAACATTATGATGCAAAGTTGTTCAGAATTAAACAAGGAGTTGACTGTCCAAAGGTAAGGTCATGGGCCAAGGTTACTAAGTCAAAGGTCAAGGTCAAATTTAAAAAAATTATTTTCTCATGAACATTTTGCTACAACATTTATAATGAAGCAGAGTTGTTCAGAATTAAACAAGAAGTCAACTCACCAAAGTTTTGACTGCTTAATGCACTTTTACATGATTAAAATATTTGAGCAAGACCTTTATTCCCTTCCTTTCACATTTGTTATGTGTTTCTTCAGCAAACTATGAGGTTTACCTTGTTTAAAAGGGGTATTTGAGTTAATTGTATGCTCTTAATGTAATGTTAGCTTGGAATCAGGATTCAAGTTAAATACTTGGAAGACTTTTTCCAAAGAATTATAATAATGTACCATCATCGGTTTCCCAATTAATGTTGACATTAATTATTTATTAGCAACATATAGCTAACACGGAAGAATTCGTTGTCAAAATACTACTTTTCCACTTAAGCACGTCAGACACATAGCGGGGCCCTTTCTGACGTGTCAGTGTTCTAGTTAGTCGGGACACTTTGGTTTGTGTGTACAGTAGAACCGTATTAGTCTGGACACTTTGGTTTGTGTGTACAGTAGAACCTTGTGAGTCTGGACACTTTGGTTTGTGTGTACAGTAGAACCTTGTTAGTCTGGACACTTCGGTTAGTGTGTAATGTAGAACCATATTAGTCTGGACATTTTTAGGTCACCTGAGACGAAGTCTCAAGTGACCTTTTCTAATCGCCTTTTGTCCGTCGTCGTGCGTCGTCCGTCGTGTGTTCGTAAACAATTTACATTTTGGACTTCTTCTCCAAAACTCAAAATTGTGAATTATATGACCCCCACCCCCCAGGGGGCTGTGGGAGGGGCCAAAAGGGGTAAAATTGACTAAAATTTCAAAAATCTTCTCCTCCACTCACAGATGTGGTAGAATCAAATACTCTTCATAGATAGAAAGGTCTCAAGGCCCTCTACAAAAATTGTGAATTATATGACCCTGGAGTCTCAGGTTTCCCCCTGGGGAGGGGGCTAAGTTTACTATAGTTTATATAGTGAAAACACATTTTGGAGCATTACTTGGTCATTTATAATAGCAAATTAGTCAAATGTTGTCAGAATTATCCCTATGAAATGGCCATTTAGTTCTATTAACAAATTTTCCATAACTGACTCCCAGGGGCCTTAGGGGCGGGGCCAAAAGGGATCAAATAGGCTAAAACTTCAAAAATCTTCTTCTAAAATTCTGGAACTGGTAGAATCAAATACTCTTCATAGATGGAAAGGTCTTAAGGTCATTTACAAAAATTGTGAATTATATGACCCTGGGGTCTCATATTTCCCCCTGGGGAGGGGGTCAAGTTAACTGTAGTTTATATAGGAAAAAACACATATATGAATATTTTTTGCTTATTTTTCATAGGAAATTAGTAAAACTGGGTTAGAATGTTTAGCCTGAGATAGCATTTTATCGTCATAACCATATTGGTCCTGGTGGACCTCCAGGGGCCTTAGGGGCGGGGCCAAAAAAGGGTCAAATAGGCTAAAACTTCAAAAATCTTCTTCTGAATTCACAGATTTGATGGAACCTGATACTCTTCATAAATTGGAAGGTCTTAAGGCCCTTTACAAAAATTGTGAATCTCATCGCCCTGGGATCTCAGATTTTCCCCTGGGTAGGGCGTCAAATTTACTATAGTTTATATAGGAAAAACACATTTATGAACATTATTTGCTTTGTTTTCATTGGAAATTAGTCAAACTGGGTTAGAATTATTAGTCTGAAATAGAATTTAACACCATATCCATATTTGTCCAGGCCTCAGGCCGACCCCCAGGGGCTTGAGGGGCGGGGCCATAAGGGGTCAAATAGGCTAAAACTTCAAAAATCTTATTCTGAATTCACAGATTTGATGGAACCAAATAACCTTCATAGATTAAAAAGTGAAATTTATGAAATGACTGACATTGACTGACTTCTTATTTGGCTTTGTTGTTTAACATTGGCAAAGGAAATTGGAATTTTAAGCATAAGGTTTGGTAACAAAACACTATCAAAATGAAAAACAAAAAATAAAAAATTCTAATAGGTTCAACTTTAAAGTTTATTCTAATTCGTAAATACTTTTTACAGATTTGAACCAACTTTGCAATGCTTTTCTGTAGCAGCACACAGGTGACCGTCAAGGCCTCTTGGGCCTCTTGTTGTTGGTGTGCTCCTTAAGGTCAAATTATTCAACGTCATGATTTGGTGAAGCTGGTTAAACTTGATGTTATTGTCCTGTTAAGGTTTGAAGGTCGAAGTAAGGTCAATTCAGGTTCATGTTCACTAAAAGTCACACTGAAGTCAAGTTTGAAGGAAACACTTTAAAGAAGATTGTGAGCAGATTTGTCTTTGGGCAGGCCTTTTCTTAACACTTTGTAAAATCGAATCAAACATGGCCACATTTCTCACATCTGAGGGTGTTTTCATAGTCGTGTAACACTGTCAGGTACATAAACGAGAATTAGGATCTCAGACTTGGCTCAAATGTGTAAAGTACAAACTTGTCTGGTAGGGAAGTCGACGCCCGTTATTGCTGATGCTTTGTCCTCCTCACATGCCAGTCATTTCGTTTAGGACACTCCCTGTCTAATTATGAGTTGTTAGGGTCACTCAGCGATTACATTAGCCAATGTTGTTATTGAAAAACTATAGTACACTTCACACCTTCCAGAAATCTCCTCCGTCAAACATTTCCGCCTGCTGAGTTAAACAACACTTAGTAACAGGATTCACCTGACAGCTGGCCATTGATCTCATTGGAAATTACTGTAAAACAGGTTGTTGTTTTAGACAGGTGACCATTATAAACAGGTGGCTGTTTTAGGAAGGTGACCATTATAAAGAGGTGGTTGTTTTAGACAGGTGACCATTATAAACAGGTAATCGTTATAAACAGATGGCTATTTTAGACAGGTGACCGTTATAAAAAGGTGGTTGTTTTAGACATGGGGTCATTATAAACAGGTGGTTGCTATAGAAAGGTGGTCTTTAAAGGAAGTTGTTATGATTGCAAATTGGTTGTAAGTTGTTTAAAAACATTTTGGTGTTAGGTCCAGTTTGTTGTAAAGATATTTTGGTGTTAGGAACAGTTTGTAGTAAAGGACATGTGGTTGTTCATGATTATAAGTTAGTTGTTTAATACAGCTGGTTGTTACAGACAGTTAATAATTTGGAACAGTTTATGGTTAACAAAAGTTTTATGTAAAACAGTGTGTGGTTAGCAAAAGTTTTATGTCGGGAACAGTTTGTGGTTAGCAACAGTTTCATGTCAGGAACAGTTTGTGAGTAGCAACAGTTTTATGTCAGGAACAGTTTGTGGTTAGCATCAGTTAGCAACAGTTTGTTGTCATGAACAGTTTGTGGTTAGCAACAGTTAGTTTTCAGGAGCATTTTGTGGTTAGCAACAGTTCATTGTCAGAAGTAGTTTGTGGTTAGCAACAGTTTGTTGTCAGGAACAGTTTGTGGTTAGCATCAGTTAGCAACAGTTCAGTGTCAGAAGTAGTTTGTGGTTAGCAACAGTTTGTTGTCAGGAACAGTTTGTGATTAGCAACAGTTTTGTGTCAGGAACAGTTTGTGGTTATTATGTCAGGAACAGTTTGTGGTTAGCATCAGTTTTATGTCAGGAACAGTTTGTGATTAGCATCAGTTAGTTTTCAGGAGCATTTTGTGGTTAGCAACAGTTGGCTGTCAGGAAAAGTTTGTGGTTAGCAACAGTTGGCTGTCAGGAACATTTTGTTGCTAGAAACAGTTCGTTTTGTTAGGGTAAAGTGGCTGTTGAAGGGCAGCTGATTGTTTGTAATTGGTTGTTTGGTTAGTATTTGGGAAATGTGGTTGGTAAGGAAGTTTGTTGCTAGGGAAATATAATGGTTGCTAGGGACATATGGCAATTTGAGACAGTTGGTTGTTACTTAGGGACAGTAAGTTTTTAGGGACAATTTTAATCTAGTTTGAAAATATGCCATACATATAATGTTAAAAAATGATAATGAATTTAGGTGTTCATAATATGCAGTAACCAAATTGAATTTAAATGAGTTGTCATTTTAATAGAAAAGAAGGTTCTAGTCCAATTTCAGCGAAATAATTCTGTGAGAAATGAGAAATTTGTTAGTTACTATGCTATTATTCCTGTTATACATCTCGATTTTGATCAGGTGGTCGAATGGAAACAGCAATAAATTGGAACATTCTTTCTGAATTAGCAGCAGCAAATATCAATTTGTTGCTGGAAGATGGAACCGTCTGGTTAAATTACAAGGTCCATCTCTGGACATTTGGATTACGCTGTCAACACACAGTAGAGTTTTACTCAAATAAACGAGATTACGACTGTACTTGACTTTTCGTTGGGTGGGGTTAATTTGTTTTTATATTGCATGATGACTTGACGTTTCCTACTCTGCGTATTTCAGTTCCCTGTGTGCCATGCTGCGACAATACGTAGCTGCCACCGAAATTGTGCAGTAGCTTTGCGTCTGTTGACGATTGTGACAGCCCACCAGCTTGTCAAGTGCAGACTGATGATTAAGACGTTACCAACATGCTCGTTGGCAGCACTGTTTAAAAAAGATGGAGCAGTAATGATAGGGACAGCTATGATTAGGAAGATCAACCTTCTCTGAAAGGACGAATCCATCAAAACGTCTTGTTGATTACGATCAGCATTCCTCCAACTTGGTTTTTTAGGAGTCACGCTGTTTAGCAGCTTGATGAAAGATAATAATATATAACGCATTTCTCCAAATAATTTTACATTCCAGAGGGAAATGATAAGAGGCGGTGAAATGTCAACACTTTGACAAAACAATATTAAAAAGTCATATTAAAAAGTGATGGGATATGTCATCTTCTGTTGACAATGGAATATCAATTTCCATGTCTCTAATACCAAAGGGAACGTGGGTGCACTTTTACAAAGAAAAAACATTCTGTTTGAGAAAAATGGTGAAGAGGTTGGGTTTTTTTTTTTTTTTTTTTTGAGGGGGGGTTACCTCCTATGAACAGATACAGGCCTTTAAGGACAAAACAAGTTAATAAGGTGATGAAGGAAAGCCACAGTAACAAGAGAAAAACCATCAACATTTGATTATAACTTGGCAAAGAACTGCATCATATTTCAAAATCTAAACCCTTTTAGGCAGTAGAGGGCTAGTAGTTATAACATTGATACAATACAGTACTCAGCCACAGTATCCCTGGCCAATGAGATTAACAGTACTCAGCCACAGTATCCCTGGCCAATGAGATTAACAGTACTCAGCCACAGTATCCCTGGCCAATGAGATTAACAGTACTCAGCCACAGTATCCCTGGCCAATGAGATTAACAGTACTCAGCCACAGTATCCCTGGCCAATGAGATTAACAGTACTCAGCCACAGTATCCCTGGCCAATGAGATTAACAGTACTCAGCCACAGTATCCCTGGCCAATGAGATTAACAGTACTCAGCCACAGTATCCCTGGCCAATGAGATTAACAGTACTCAGCCACAGTATCCCTGGCCAATGAGATTAACAGTACTCAGCCACAGTATCCCTGGCCAATGAGATTAACAGTACTCAGCCACAGTATCCCTGGCCAATGAAATTAACAGTACTCAGCCACAGTATCCCTGGCCAATGAGATTAACAGTACTCAGCCACAGTATCCCTGGCCAATGAGATTAACAGTACTCAGCCACAGTATCCCTGGCCAATGAGATTAACAGTACTCAGCCACAGTATCCCTGGCCAATGAGATTAACAGGACTCAGCCACAGTATCCCTGGCCAAAGAGATTAACAAGACTCAGCCACAGTATCCCTGGCCAAAGAGATTAACAGGACTCAGCCACAGTATCCCTGGCCAATGAGATTAACAGGACTCATGCAGCCACAGTATCCCTGGCCAATGAGATTAACAGTACTCAGCCACAGTATCCCTGGCCAATGAGATTAACAGTACTCAGCCACAGTATCCCTGGCCAATGAGATTAACAGTACTCAGCCACAGTATCCCTGGCCAAAGAGATTAACAGGACTCAGCCACAGTATCCCTGGCCAATGAGATTAACAAGACTCAGCATCCCTGGCCAAAGAGATTAACAGGACTCAGCCACAGTATCCCTGGCCAATGAGATTAACAGTACTCAGCCACAGTATTCCTGGCCAAAGAGATTAACAGTACTCATGCAGACACAGTATCCGTGGCCAAAGAGATTAACAGGACTCATGCAGCCACAGTATCCCTGGCCAATGAGATTAACAGTACTCATGCAGCCACAGTATCCCTGGCCAAAGAGATTAACAGTACTCATGCAGACACAGTATCCCTGGCCAAAGAGATTAACAGGACTCATGCAGCCACAGTATCCCTTGCCAATGAGATTAACAGTACTCATGCAGACACACAGTATCCCTGGCCAAAGAGTTTAACAGGACTCAGCCACAGTATCCCTTGCCAAAGAGATTAACAGGACTCAGCCACAGTATCCCTGGCCAAAGAGATTAACAAGACTCAGTCACAGTATCCCTTGCCAAAGAGATTAACAGGACTCAGCCACAGTATCCCTGGCCAAAGAGATTAACAGGACTCAGCCACAGTATCCCTGGCCAAAGAGATTAACAGGACTCAGCCACAGTATCCCTGGCCAATGAGATTAACAAGACTCAACCACAGTATCCCTGGCCAAAGAGATTAACAGGACTCAGCCACAGTATCCCTTGCCAAAGAGATTAACAGGACTCAGACACAGTATCCCTGACCAAAGAGATTAACAAGACTCAGTCACAGTATCCCTGGCCAAAGAGATTAACAGGACTCAGCCACAGTATCCCTGACCAAAGACATTAACAAGACTCAACCACAGTATCCCTGGCCAAAGAGATTTATAGGACTCAGCCACAGTATCCCTGACCAAAGAGATTAACAAGACTCAGTCACAGTATCCCTGGCCAAAGAGATTAACAGGACTCAGCCACAGTATCCCTGGCCAATGAGATTAACAAGACTCAGCATCCCTGGCCAAAGAGATTAACAGGACTCAGCCACAGTATCCCTGGCCAAAGAGATTAACAGTACTCAGCCACAGTATTCCTGGCCAAAGAGATTAACAGTACTCATGCAGACACAGTATCCGTGGCCAAAGAGATTAACAGGACTCATGCAGCCACAGTATCCCTGGCCAATGAGATTAACAGTACTCATGCAGCCACAGTATCCCTGGCCAAAGAGATTAACAGTACTCATGCAGACACAGTATCCCTGGCCAAAGAGATTAACAGGACTCATGCAGCCACAGTATCCCTTGCCAATGAGATTAACAGTACTCATGCAGACACAGTATCCCTGGCCAAAGAGTTTAACAGGACTCAGCCACAGTATCCCTTGCCAAAGAGATTAACAGGACTCAGCCACAGTATCCCTGGCCAAAGAGATTAACAAGACTCAGTCACAGTATCCCTTGCCAAAGAGATTAACAGGACTCAGCCACAGTATCCCTGGCCAAAGAGATTAACAGGACTCAGCCACAGTATCCCTGGCCAAAGAGATTAACAGGACTCAGCCACAGTATCCCTGACCAAAGACATTAACAAGACTCAACCACAGTATCCCTGGCCAAAGAGATTAACAGGACTCAGCCACAGTATCCCTTGCCAAAGAGATTAACAGGACTCAGACACAGTATCCCTGACCAAAGAGATTAACAAGACTCAGTCACAGTATCCCTGGCCAAAGAGATTAACAGGACTCAGCCACAGTATCCCTGACCAAAGACATTAACAAGACTCAACCACAGTATCCCTGGCCAAAGAGATTTATAGGACTCAGCCACAGTATCCCTGACCAAAGAGATTAACAAGACTCAGTCACAGTATCCCTGGCCAAAGAGATTAACAGGACTCAGTCACAGTATCCCTGGCCAAAGGGATATAAGAGAGGCATATGTTTTTTCCGAAATTTTGCACAAATTTCATCTCTGTAATAAAAAAAACTTGTACTTGTTGTTTGACTACCTAAAATAGAGTACTGGACACAATGAAATTTCCATATGGTAATAAAAAGATGATATTAAATAGTAAAAAGACACATTTGAATAAAGGAGAGGGAGTTATTTTTGTGTTAAAATATTTATTGATTTATAATATCTATCATTATATTTCCAAATTAATATGTAATAAATAAATAATAACAAAGTTTTGTTGCGCTTTAAATTCTGTATGATGCCCTGATATTCCCAGATAATTCATTAGTTTACATTACACTTGTATAAACCATGTTACTGTGCTCAATTAATTTCATTGTTCCAACATAATGGTGGAGAAATTTTATGTCTTTCATAATAAATGTACTTCAGTGCAGAAATGAATTTCTGTTATTGATATTGCCTAATTCTAAAGTGATGATAGATTTTTTTTAGATACAGAGAAAAGCTGAAAAGGCATGGGTTTTTATTATTTTTGCAGAAAGATTTAATTACCAAATTTTACTGAAAATATGAATTTTATTTGCTGTAAAATTCGCCTGGACTGTTTACAGATGGAAGTTTGAAATTGTTTCAGAGCTTTTAATAGCCCACGAGTGCTTTACACATTTTGACGAAGCGGCTTTTTTTGCAGTGCCCTCACTGTCTATTTAGCATTTTACAATTGTGTGCCATTGTTAGAATCAATATTGTAGCTAATGTAATACTTGGGTGTTTTCATATAAAGCTCCATTCATCTTGGCCCATATAAAAGGATGAACTAATCATTCATGTTATTTCAACACTAATGCATATTTTTTTTTATTTTTTTTTTTATGTATAAAACCAAAAGTGCAGTTATTTCATTTTCCCACTTGAATAGTACTTGAACCATTGTCATATTAGGCATACACTCACTCTTGGGGTTTCAAGTTCCATTTCTGTAACACCAATATCAATTTATACTTATGGAAATGAGTGACTGGTTATATGCGTAATCAATGCATTATGTATTATTTTAGTTTGATTTAATTCAACTCTGGTCCATTATCTTAATGCAATTAAATGAGAAAACTCAAAATGGATGTTTTTAAAGATGGAAACATCTATTTTGAGTTTATACAGAATATATCAGCTAGTTTATAAATTATTGAGTACTAAACAACCATAGTTTGTATGCCAGGGATGGAAACGAGACAGGAGAATCTTGGACGACTGTACTTTAAGTATGATGAAGATAAACAAAAAGATCTGCTGGAAATTCCATGATGTCAAAGCCAACATATTCATACAATTTTATTTTATCTCCTAGTGTTCATGAAATTTGATACAATTATCTTGCAGTTTGTCTTCGTGTTAAAGCATATCAATAAATACAGACAAGGAAAGCTGGAAAATGCACAAAATTGAAAACAAAAATAATCTTGGTGCCAATGTGGCCAAGTGGAAATAACTCATTCACCCCTAAAGACACATTTGAACTCTTCTAAAACTGAAGCTGGACCAGTTCATTGTAGAGTTTCAGGGGTGAATTAGTGAAGGCTATCACTATCCATCCATCTCTGGGTAACAATGTGAAACAGTTGCAGGTACTGGCCGTAAGTTGATAGTTTTTCTCCAATTAGTCTGGTTTCCTTTGCCTACTAAACCTTGCTTGTCGTTGAACTACCCTGGATGTTGGTAGGACATAAAACAAAAACACACTTTGACACTTTAGAATGTTAGAATTATGCATTATCAAGACAGTGTATTTTGTTGATTTTTAACTAAAATAATCAATATGGTCATAATTTCAAGTTTGCTGAAATGAAGACAGCTTTGAAATAAGAATTTCTTTGCTTGACTGCCAACTGTTTTCCTACAAATTAGAAACTCAGAGAAATTAGTTTCTAATGTTCTAATGTATGTGATCTAAATGCATTCCACAAAAATAACATGAATAGCAATAATACTAATACAATTATTACTACAGAATATAATGAAATTCAAATTCCTCGTCAAAGCAAAGTGGAAAAAGATATATACTATTAATGAAATTTTCTGCTGGGCCTTGTTGTTTTCTAATTATCTTCTGGGTTCAAAATTAGAACCAATAAAATGTCTGCCCACACAGCCTACAAGGGGTGATAACTCTGTAATTTAAATGTTTGTGTGTCTTTAATTAGTGTCTACATTTGGATGTTAAGTTTTTCTTTCAAAGACTTAATTGATATGTAACAGCCTGCATGTTCTTTTTGATATAATGTTTGGCGATAATTAGAATTTCACAAATTAGCTTATCAAATATTATTTTATCTCTTTTCAGTTACGAACTGTAACAAGAACTTTTCCAGCTACGAGTCCCTGACAGGGATTGTAAACAGTACCCAGTTCCCCGGCCGCTACCCTCCTACCACCAGGTGTCGCTATATTTTCACCGGTAACCCTGACGAGCGTGTACAGATCCGGTTTACAGACATGGACCTGTTTTACTCCGGTGGAAACAAAGACAACCCCAGAGAGTAAGCATTGACAAAACCTATGTACCTTTTCTATTCTGATTGTTCAAACACTTCATAGCACAAGGTTTGTTTCATTGAAATATTATTGAAAGGTCATTGTTTTAAGTACCTCTGTTCAATCTGAAGTTGCATTGCTGATTGTTCATGATACATATAAGATCTTGAATGAGTGTTTACTTTGTGTACATAAATTTAAGATACTTTTTATTACATAACTACAACAACCTGAGAAGAATTCCAATGTCAAAATGGGATGCAAAAATCATGACATCACTATAAACATAGTTGACATAATACCACTGTCTTAGAAATGTCAATAGTCCGCATATACACAGCCAGTTATCATAGTGTGAAGTCTTACTTTATGTGTTTATGTTAACTGCAATTCGTTGTCTGTACATGATAAATCAAGATAAAATTGCTTTGTACTGTTGCTCACCATCTAATATATTGTTACTAGAGATTTTCTAAGTCTAAAAATTGAGGTAGACTTTTGATGGTAACGGCCTGTAACCTTTGATACCAAATCTATACAACAAGATGACATTTCATAGTGTTAAGTGTGGGTGGGTATGACTATTTTATTGGACAAGAGATTTCACAGTAAAAATCAATATGGCTCCACTTCCTGTGTTTTAACTGTAGTGCGGAATCATATTAAAGGTGCCATAGTCTAGACTAGTTACGTACATCACTTGTCAAATTATAACGGATGTACATTTATTTTAAACTCCATATACCACGGTTAACTTAGATCAATCTTAAGCCTACTTTTATTATCCTTCGCTTTCACCGAAAAGGGGGGTATTAATTTGGGTCCGTCCGTCTGTCTTGTCGTAACCCTTGGTTTCTGTGCAATAAGTGCCACAAATCTCACTTGTAGCTTGGTCACATGGTTAAATGTGCCAAGGGCTCAGATGAGTTGGCTCGCCACTTTCATCGGACCCTATTTGGTGGAGTTATAGCCCTTTGATTAACGAAAAACAGCATTTTCGACTGTTTCCGTTTAATAACTCTCTCAAATATTACTGGATTTTCTTGAAAGTTAGTAGCATGGTTAAATGTCTTAGGACCTTGACCAAGATAGATCGGCACTTTCATTGGACCTAATTTGGCGGAGTTATGGGCAATTGATGAACAAAAGCAGGGGATATAAATTCCACAAATTTGGTTGTTGTTTTTCATTCACCTTTTATTTCTTTCTTCTTCTTTTCCTTACTATTCTACAGTGTACCCCACGGTCTTTCCTTGCTCTCTTTTTTCCATTTTCTCTTCTAATCTGTCTTTTCATTTTGGTTCATTTTCACTTCTCCATTTTCACTTTATATCTATCGATATACAACATTCCATTTTCATCCTATTTCTCATTCATAGATCTATTCAGACTGCTTCAGCTTTTTTTACCATCCTTTCTAATGTTTTAGTAACATTATTGTTTCCCTTCCATCCTGCATTCTATGTCGTTTTTCCATTGCCTCTTCGATTCTTTTCTCTCTCATTTTCAAGGCCTTCATTGTTTATTGTGCACCCTACCCAGTTTTCCTGTACCTTCCTCTTTGTTTCTCATTTTTGTTTGCCTACCCTCTCCCATCCTCCCTTGTTGGAACAGACAACCACTGACTGAATCCCATCGACTCTATCTCAGAATATTTTGTGTGATAGGTACTTCATGCCATTAAGTATTATGATCAATGAATTGATCGCCCTCGACATGACTCCAAACGGTCAGTTAAAATATCTCATAGTTACTGACCATTGCTGATTGATGCATCAAATTCTATATTGAAATCACTTAGTAGAGCTTTAAATTGGCGGGTAATCGGCGGGTAATTGGCAGTAAAATTTGTCATATTATGGCAATGTATAGATGGCCAAAAAGGATATTTGTAGTAAGAAAACCTACAGGTCCTGTAGAGCTTTAAATTGGCAGTAAAATTTGTCATATTATGGCAATGTATACATGGCCAAAAAGGATACTGGTAGTAAGAAAACCTACAGGTCCTGTAGAGCTTTAAATTGGCAGTAAAATTTGTCATATTATGGCAATGTATACATGGCCAAAAAGGATACTGGTAGTAAGAAAACCTACAGGTCCTGTAGAGCTTTAACTGGTAGTAAGAAAACCTACAGGTCCTGTAGAGCTTTAAATTGGCAGTAAAATTTGTCATATTATGGCAATGTATAGATGGCCAAAAAGGATACTGGTAGTAAGAAAACCTACAGGTCCTGTAGAGCTTTAAATTGGCAGTAAAATTTGTCATATTATGGCAATGTATACATGGCCAAAAAGGATACTGGTAGTAAGAAAACCTACAGGTCCTGTAGAGCTTTAAATTGGCAGTAAAATTTGTCATATTATGGCAATGTATACATGGCCAAAAAGGATACTGGTAGTAAGAAAACCTACAGGTCCTGTAGAGCTTTAAATTGGCAGTAAAATTTGTCATATTATGGCAATGTATACATGGCCAAAAAGGATACTGGTAGTAAGAAAACCTACAGGTCCTGTAGAGCTTTAAATTGGCAGTAAAATTTGTCATATTATGGCAATGTATACATGGCCAAAAAGGATACTGGTAGTAAGAAAACCTACAGGTCCTGTAGAGCTTTAAATTGGCAGTAAAATTTGTCATATTATGGCAATGTATACATGGCCAAAAAGGATACTGGTAGTAAGAAAAAACCTACAGGTCCTGTAGAGCTTTAAATTGGCAGTAAAATTTGTCATATTATGGCAATGTATACATGGCCAAAAAGGATACTGGTAGTAAGAAAAAACTAAGAAAAAACCTACAGGTCCTGTAGAGCTTTAAATTGGCAGTAAAATTTGTCATATTATGGCAATGTATACATGGCCAAAAAGGATACTGGTAGTAAGAAAAAACCTACAGGTCCTGTAGAGCTTTAAATTGGCAGTAAAATTTGTCATATTATGGCAATGTATACATGGCCAAAAAGGATACTGGTAGTAAGAAAAAACCTACAGGTCCTGTAGAGCTTTAAATTGGCAGTAAAATTTGTCATATTATGGCAATGTATACATGGCCAAAAAGGATACTGGTAGTAAGAAAAAACCTACAGGTCCTGTAGAGCTTTAAATTGGCAGTAAAATTTGTCATATTATGGCAATGTATACATGGTCAAAAAGGATACTGGTAGTAAGAAAAAAACCCTACTGGTCCTGTCATGAACCGAGCCGAAAAGACTCCAGAGGATTAACGACACTACTGTATTCTATGTAAGAGTCTAAAAAAAAAAGTTAGTTAATGTTAATACGATGTGACAAATTTATTTTATTAGCCCACCATCATCAGATGGTGGGCTATTCAAATCGCCTTTCGTCCGTGGTCCGTCGTCCGTCCGTCCGTCCTTCCGTCCGTCCGTCCCGTCCGTCCGTTAACCGTTTCGCAACAATTCTTGTTACCGCTATTTCTATGAATTACAGAAGGAATCTTTCTCAAATTTCATATGTAGGTTCCCCTAGGACCCTAGTTGTGCATATTGCATTTTGGGACCAATCAGTCAACAAGATGGCCGAACCGGCGGCATCTTGGATTTTGATAGTTAAAGTTTGTTACCGCTATTTCCCAGAAAGTACTGAAGGAATCTTTCTCAAATTTCATATGTAGGTTCCCCTAGGACCCTAGTGTGCATATTGCATTTTGGGACCAATCAGTCAACAAGATGGCCGACCGGCAGCCATCTTGGATTTTGATAGTTAAAGTTTGTTACCACTATTTCTCAGTAAAGTACTGAAGGGATCTCTCTCCAATTTCATATACATGTTTCTCTTGAACCCTAGTTGTGTTATATTTTTTGGGAGTGATCGGTCAAACAAGATGGCCGACGGACGGCATTTTGGATTTTGATAGTTAAAGTTGTTACTGCTATTTCCCAGAAAGTACTGAAGGAATTCTTTCTCAAATTTCATATGTAGGTTCCTCTTGAACCCTAGTTTGTGCATATTGCATTTTGGGAGTGATCGGTCAACAAGATGGCCGACTGGCGGCCATCTTGGATTTTGATAGTTAAAGTTTGTTACTGCTATTTCCCAGAAAGTACTGAAGGAATCTTTCTCAAATTTCATATGTAGGTTCCTCTTGAACCCTAGTTGTGCATATTGCATTTTGGGAGTGATCGGTCAAACAAGATGGCCGACTGGCGGCCATCTTGGATTTTGATAGTTAGGGCCCCGCATCGAGGAGATGCGGGTGCCCTATAGTAATCAGGTTGTCCGTCCGTCCGTCCGTCTGTCTGTCCGTCCGTCCGTCTGTCCGTTTTTTTTCTTTTGCACATTAATGATGGAAGGGAGTGGAGTATTTTCCCCATATTTAACATGATGATTCCCCATCCATCTAGATCTGCTTGGTAATTTTTCAGGCTGAAATTAAATTAAAAAATCGGCCATCTTGGATTTTAACATTTAAAAAAATCACAATGTTGTTGCTCTTAACCGATAAACATTTTGTTATAACATTATGATGCAAAGTTGTTCAGAATTAAACAAGGAGTTGACTGTCCAAAGGTAAGGTCATGGGCCAAGGTTACTAAGTCAAAGGTCAAGGTCAAATTTAAAAAAAATTATTTTCTCATGAACATTTTGCTACAACATTTATAATGAAGCAGAGTTGTTCAGAATTAAACAAGAAGTCAACTCACCAAAGTTTTGATGACCAAAGGTAAGATCATGGGGTCACTGCATCAAAGGTTGTGGACACATTTTCCATTTTTGGACTTATTAACAATTTGTTATGACATAATAAATAAAATTATTCATTGCTTAATATATTAATTAAAGTCAATATGATTAGAATCAAAATGGCTACATGATATGATTAGAATCAAAAAGGCTGCAAATCAGTCATCTTGGCACGTCAGACACATAGCGGGGCCCTTTCTGACGTGTCAGTGTTCTAGTTTAAAGTTTGTTACCGCTATTTCTCGAAAAGTACTGAAGGAATCTTTCTCAAATTTCATATGTAGGTTCCCTAGGACCCTAGTTGTGCATATTGCATTTTGAGACAGATCGGTCAACAAGATGGTCGAATGGCGGCCATCTTGGATTTTGATAATTAAAGTTTGTTACCGCTATTTCTCAGAAAGTACTGAAGGGATCTTTCTCAAAATTTCATGTACAGGTTCCTCAAGGGGTCTGGTGCATTTCGGTCAGCAAGATGATCGACAGGTAGCCATCTTGGATTTTGATAATTGAAGTTTGAAGTTACTGCTACATATCTCAGAAAGTACTGGAAGGATCTTTCTCAAGTTTCATATATATTTATAATAGTATGCAGTAAAAGTTTGAAAAGCAGGGAAAAGATCCCTCTTTCTGTTGTCAGACATAGATCATTCTTTGGTGGGCGCCAAGATCCCTCTGGGATCTCTTGTTGAATCTTAAGACCATTTGAGATAAATAAAATAAAAAGTAACTCCAAAAAATCTAACCAAAATGAACCAGATCTTCTGCAATTTTTACCTCATCAAATGGGTTGTTTATGGTTCTTTTCTGGTAAATAATCTTAGAGATAATTTTTTACTTGTAGCTCACCCTGAAAACTTGTCGGAGGTGTAATCTTCTTTTCTGCTACAACAGTAGCAGGGGCATTTTAAATGTCTTGTATATTTCTAGTTTCATTTAAATCCCAAAAAATGGCAAACATTCAATCAGCACAAAGATTGTTTCTGCATGATTTGACAAGCTTTGATGTCTGTAGCAATGGAGTACTAATATCCATCTTACATGAGACAATACGATCTTTGAATTACTCAAGATTTACTGACGATGTTTCTAAAATGCTTTGTTTGTGTTGAAATTCCTCTGGGATTTTTCTTATATTGAGCATTCAATAACAGTCAAATTGGGCCTATTAACTGTTTCACCCCTTAAAATTCATAATGAGTTGTTCCAACCTTTGAATTAGAATAGTTTAAATGTGTCTTGAGGAGTAAATGGGTTAAAATATGTGTCTTGAGGGGTAAATGGGTTAAAATATGTGTCTTGAGGGGTAAATGGGTTAAAATATGTGTCTTGAGGGGTAAATGGGTTAAAATATCTATGGTGTTTCCAGCAAATCAAGCCATTTACTTCACCTCCAATGAATATTTATTTACTATGATGTTTTAAGATTGTGTAATAATCCTTGAAGTATCAGCAAGTAATGTTGTTTTTGTTTTTGATGTAGTTGCAGCCTAAAAGATTCCATCACAGTGTACGACGTCCTCAATAACGTGGAGACAGTTATTGATGTGTTCTGCGGGGCCAAACATCCGCCACAGCTGATGTCTAGCGGCCCCTATCTTAAGATTGAGTTTAATTCCAAATCCCATATAGATCACGTCCATTTCACTGGCTTTAGATTCCTATATAAGTTTAGATCAGGTGAGTATTTTATAACTGTATTACAATAAGCATTTTACTGGAGATGTGTTTCCGTCTATATAAAAGTCGTGTGGTGAAAAATTCAGCTTACTGTTTTCGACCCAATAAGCGCCCAGGGCAATTACAAATTGAAAAAATAAGGGAGTGCTTAATAGAACCCAATTTTTAATGAAATAATCGCACAAAATAATTCATAAATTACCAATTTGTTAAAGAAATCAAATAAAAAACATATACATTTTTCATATTTTCAACCTGTATTGGAGTGAAATTGGGGCTTCTAAAAGTGGGAAGGGAGCTTATGGGGATGGAGGAGCTTATTGGGTCAAATAAAGTCGTTAGAAATATGTTCATATGTTTAACTCTAAAAATTAAATTTGAGGATATGTTCTGAAACATAAATAAATCAGAAATCCTTTTTTTTCTTAGTAATTTAGGCTTCCTCTACTTCTAAACTTGTTATGCCATGACTCATTAATTGATTGTAAAAAGATTGTTAATTAGAATAGAAAAGAAAATAAGCCAAAAGCAACTGAATTGATTATTGTAATGTTGATCAAATTTGTATTTCTCTTCAGATTATGGTATTAGCACTGGAAAGCAAGAAAGGCGAGGAAGTAAGAAAAAATATTTGAATTTCATTTATTAGAGTTAGAGTTATCTCCCTTTAAGGGAAAATCTTTGTTTACAGAAGTTCTAGTATATCTAAGTTGACTTTTGTAGGAAGCCAAGTGCACATTGAAAAATAGTTCATTGAAGAAATATTGATCTATATATTTGTTCAAGGAACATTTCTTGTTGTCTGATTCTATTTTCTTTATATCTCATTAGTCTTGTTTACATCTACCAGAGGGGTTGGGGATATTTTAGCCTGGAAATACTAGAAATAGGGGAGTGGGCATTGCCTTTCTCCATCCTGTCTCATGTTCTCTGGATCAGACATTCTGACAGATTGATAATCTCACAAAGAGGCATGAACATTTAGACTATAAGAAATTTGTAATCAATATACAATTTAATAGTTATGAGGTATTATTTTTTGTTACTCCTTGATTGTAAATGATATTTTTATTTTGTTTACAGCTTGTAATTTTAAGTATGATAGCAAACTAAACAAGACAGGACGATTTGTCTCCCCTAACCATCCCGGTTTGTACCCAAAGGCCACAACATGTCATTATATCTTCCACGGAGAAGAGAATGAAAAAGTCAAGATAATGTTCCAGTCGTTTGAGGTTCATGGAAAATATCCCAGGTAGGTAGGATAAGCGATATATCTCAATGTACATTATACCGGTAAAATGGAAATGCTCATTGGTTGTGAAAGATATGACAAATATGAATTCCTTTGACTTTATGCCATAGTTATGGAAGTGTATTTGGCGGCCGCCACTTAGATTTCTGAGAGATATTTATATGGCGTCTGCTAAATAAACATTCTGTTCTCCTGAAAAATATTTACCTATGTGAGCCTAATACATCCCCGTACATAGTGAATGTATTGTTTATCAGTACATTTCATTGAGATAGCACTATAAATTAGAGTCTTTATATAGCACTATAAATTAGAGTCTTTATATAGCACTATAAATTAGAGTCTTTATATAGCACTATAAATTAGAGTCTTTATATAGCACTATAAATTAGAGTCTTTATATAGCACTATAAATTAGAGTCTTTATATAGCACTATAAATTAGAGTCTTTATATAGCACTATAAATTAGAGTCTTTATATAGCACTATGAATTAGAGTCTTTATATAACACTATAAATTAGAGTCTTTATATAGCACTATAAATTAGAGTCTTTATATAGCACTATAAATTAGAGTCTTTATATAGCACTATGAATTAGAGTCTTTATATAACACTATAAATTAGAGTCTTTATATAGCACTATAAATTAGAGTCTTTATATAGCACTATAAATTAGAGTCTTTATATAGCACTATAAATTAGAGTCTTTATATAGCACTATAAATTAGAGTCTTTATATAGCACTATAAATTAGAGCTTTTTATATAAATAACACTATAAATTAGAGTCTTTTATATAGCACTATAAATTAGAGTCTTTATATAGCACTATAAATTAGAGTCTTTATATAGCACTATAAATTAGAGTTTTATAGCACTATAAATTAGAGTCTTATATAGCACTATAAATTAGAGTCTTTATATAGCACTATAAATTAGAGTCTTTATATAGCACTATAAATTAGAGTCTTTATATAGCACTATAAATTAGAGTCTTTATATAGCACTATAAATTAGAGTCTTTATATACAGAGTACTATAAATTAGAGTCTTTATATAGCACTATAAATTAGAGTCTTTATATAGCACTATAAATTAGAGTCTTATATACACTATAAATTAGAGTCTTTATATATAGCACTATAAATTAGAGTCTTTATATAACACTTATAAATTAGAGTCTTTATATATAGCACTATAAATTAGAGTCTTTATATAGCACTTATAAACTATAATTAGAGTCTTTATATATACTATAAATTAGAGCTTTATAACACTATAAATTAGAGTCTTTTATATAGCACTATAAATTAGAGTCTTTATATAGCACTATAAATTAGAGTCTTTATATAACACTATAAATTAGAGTCTTTATATAGCACTATAAATTAGAGACTTTATATAACACTATAAATTAGAGTCTTTATATAGCACTATAAATTAGAGTCTTTATATAGCACTATAAATTAGAGTCTTTATATAGCACTATAAATTAGAGTCTTTATATAGCACTATAAATTAGAGACTTTATATAGCACTACTATAAATTAGATTCTTTATTCATACATTTCATTGAGGTAGCGCTATATAGTCGACAAAAGACACAACACAAACATATTGCAATCGTCTAAGACATAGGGTCACCTGTTGCATACATGTATACTATTCATTAAAAGATCAAAGGTTATTAGATACACTTAAATCCAAATCAGATTGTCTTTATTGACCATCAATCACAATTCTGGACTTTTATTTTCCAGTTGTCAGTCAGAAGTTGGTAGTGATTTTGTGTCTTTCTCTAACTTCTACGGTGTCGAGGATCGAGATATGCCACGGTTATGTGGCATGTTAAAACCTGAATCAACTAAAATTGAGTCGGACCATGACTTTTTGACGGTGATGTTTAAGTCTAATACACAGCAGGAAGGGTCAGGCTTCGAGGCACATTACACATTCTTCAAAAAAGGTCTGTTATTTATTACTCCTGATGGTCTCTGTTTTAATGAGAAAACTATTGTATGACTTTGTAAAAACATGTATAACTCTCTCTGTTTTAATGAGAAAACTATTGTATGACTTTGTAAAAACATGTATAACTCTCTCTGTTTTAATGAGAAAACTATTGTATGACTTTGTAAAAACATGTATAACTGGATCTAATGACTCATTGTAAATATTGTGAAACATTCTTAAAGTTTACTTACATCACCTACAGTTAGTATACAATGTACTTCAATTTATTTACTGTGATCTCTACCTCACTGCTGAGGACATTTGAACCCATTCACCCCATTTCATAATGGACTGTTCTAATCTTTGATTTAAAAGAGCCTATAAATATGTCTTCATGGGTGTATGAGTTACGTGGACCTCAATGTGAAGTACTTGTGCATGCTCCTAAGGTTTATGGGTAGATATCACTACTATCTTGTTCCCTAAAATTTAAAATATTTGTTGTCTTACATATTACAAAACAAATTTGACTTTAATTAACATGACTTGTTTTCTTTTCCAGAAGTACCTATGGAAGCTTCCAATACGCCTCAGGTGGATGGTAATGACAGTGTAAGATGGCCCAGTAACCTAACAAGTATCGTCCTGTTATATCTAGTCTATGTGATAGTTAAACATTCACTAACAACACATTCCTGATCCAGCTAAATGTGGTCCTAGGTTTCCAGGGCAACAAATTCTGTGATATCTTCAGCGGAACGCTGCATCCATGACATGTCACTCAAGATTTGAAGGATAAACATGCCAGTCAAATTTGATTTTATTAGCAGGGGGGAAACCAATATCAAAAATGGTGTAATTTCGTTGTCACCAAATTGAGAGAGAAATATCTCTTACAAAGACAGCTGATTGATGAAAAATTAATTGAATGATGGTATCGAGAAGGAGGTATGCTCTGATTCTGACAACAAGGGGCAATAACCCTACATATTAGAAATATAAAGGTGACATCAGAAAATGAAGAAGAGGACATCGTCACTAGGTCACAATGAACGACTAACCATTTCCACAGTTGTTACTGAGATAGGACTCGGCTAATTGGAAATATTTCCTGTTACTATAAATACAAAAAGCAGGTGATCTGAATAATATGTGTTTGAAGGGGATTGTAGAACACATTTAAAATATAGCAATATTTTGAAATACATTCCTGAAACATTAAGCCAGTACTGCATACATATAATATGTGTGCATGTCTGTGTGTGCGTGAAATATCCAGTTATTTGGGTATAGCCAAAATGATCCTTCCCAGAATAGACCGGAGGAGTAGAATGGTGTAGATCCCAGATAAAGGACCGGAGTTTACACCTCAAGTGATACTGCAATATTCAACAAGGGAATTCAGGATAGTGAACTCGTCATTTTCATTGTAATGATATAAAAATACTGTCTGTTGCCTTTATTCATAATTTCAACGTTAACCGACTCATGTCTCTACCTCATACTCTTAAATAACCATCAAATCTTTGTATTATATCTCATATTTCATCGCGTATCATGCCAGAATTGTGAAATGTCTCAATGCTATAGTATGCTGTAAATTAGGCCATATGCGATATATGTTAAGTATACTATACATGTTAACTTGAGATGTCAGCTTAAAGTCAAAATATCCTGTACTAGATGATAAATCTTTCCTGCTTCCTTAAGTCTATTTTTTTCTTGGTTATTTTCCATTCTGCCAATTAAAAATACACTCAACCCCGAAATTAAAAAAGCAACCGAGTCTGATTTAATGTTTTTGTTCAAGAAAAAAGAAAGCATCGAAACTTGATTAGGCACCATGGTTATGTTACGGGATGAAATGATTTGTAGTGTTATTTTAATTGACAAGTAAATGTGTTCTAATATTAAGGCTAGGAACAGCTCACCTGTTTAAAATAAACTATTTTGTTGTGCAACACCATTGTGAAAATATGATGCAACTAAATATTTTAAATTCTTCCAAAAGTGTCAGTCTGTATATTACAGAAGAATAAAAAGTCAATGTGATATAGTACGTCTAAGTTATCGCAGAACATTTATAGCTGATATTGACCAATCGAAAAGCTTTATTTATTAATACAAAACTTTGAAGAAGAAAAATCTAGTGAGTTAATTATTCCTTTCAAAATTTCTTATATTGTCATCTATAACATTTTCAACAAAAAGCTAATAAAAATTGTGCCATATTTGCATTGTATATAGTGTGCTTAAGCTAGTCATAGTCGATCTTCTTATACATGGAAGCTCTTACGTACACTTGAATCAAGCAGAAGAGCTTCAAACATTGTATTACAACATGTAATGCAGCGGAAATTCAATTTTGAAATAAAATCGTGCAAAAAAAAAAAAATATGTGTGTGTGGATTTGCAGAGTTGATCATGTGTATAAGAGTTACATGTAAATCATGAATGA
The DNA here is from genome assembly GCF_041381155.1 of Argopecten irradians. NCBI lineage: Eukaryota > Metazoa > Mollusca > Bivalvia > Pectinida > Pectinidae > Argopecten > Argopecten irradians. The sequence goes on along the minus strand of NC_091134.1, from coordinate 46,406,577 downwards.
ATGTTGTAGGAAGAGATAGTTGTATAATTGAGCTGCACCAGGTAATGTTACCATGGTTTAATGGTTTATACCATCATCATCTCATTTCTTTACACCTATAAGCTCTTTATGTATACTTTATATATACTTACCATAGGTATGGATGTGAACACCAGGCTCTGTTCTGTATGTAGCTATTGTTGAGGAATTTGTGAAAGTTTAATAATATATATCATGTTGTTAAAGATGGTGTGAGTGTACAATAGTTCATTGTAACTATACAGGAGTGTTAAATTGGTTATAGATATTTATTTATTGTTTTTAGAATGTTTATAAGAAAGTTATATATTAGCTATTGTAGCAATTTACATCAAAAAGAGAAATGGGATTAAGGTGAACACTTGTATTTGGGATTTCGAGGTAAATCAAATTATAAGGAAATTTTGTGTTGCTAAATAAAAGTAAGTAATTATATATATTTTAAAATAGAAAAATTTGTACCTTATCGTGAATTTATTCTGGCAAATAATTACTGTTCTCTGCATGTATTCTTGCCCCCAGGATCTGCTAGGATACCAGACTTAGTGACACAAAGGGAAGTAACTCTCAAATATATCAGAACACTAATATGAAACATACCTAGGCCGTTTTCGATTTTGATTACCGGTATGCCGTTTGACTGGTTGAACCTAGTTGTCCGTTTATGAATTAAAGACGGACCTGGTGATTTTACATTGTTTTCAGACAAGCCTTGACAAAGCCGTCACAGGCCTGTATCATAAACTGCAGGTCCGTCAGGATTTATACTCGAAATAATGACTTTTACAAACTGTTGAACCGGTTGTTCCTAATAAACAAAAACGGCTCATGCGAAACAGTATGGTGGCTGTGATGCTGCTATCTCTCTATTACCAGGTAGATATTACTTTCAATGTGACATTTTTTAATCTCGTTAAATTTATGAATAATTACAACCTATAGGTACCATTACCGATCATACATGTATTGTCTCCTTTTTATCCCGATTGTCTTTAATCCTTATTGTCTTTAATCCTTATTGTCTTTAATCCTTATTGTCTTTAACCCTTGTTGTCTTTAATCCTCATTGTTATCCCTTGTACATTTATTAAAGCCAATGTTATATTTACATAAAATAAAGCAATACAGAGTGAGTTTGTATTTTAATCATGTACATTAAGATTATTTTGTTATTTGTTTCTTTGTCTTTCATTAATTTAAGTGTCTGTACCATGTCCATTGGTTTAACATTCTTATTATTATTATTACTATTCCTTTAAACATGGAAAAAAAAAAGGAAAGGAGAATTGGGAAAATAAATTTCAAATTGATATGATTGTTTCCAGATGAGAATAAAATGTTTCAAAGGAAGAAAAAAAACTAACTTAAAAATAAACTAATGATCTTAATTAGGTAATAATTTCTTACAGTTGGTCAGAAATAGACTCCTAACCATTTTAATGAATCCACAATAAAAATGATAATTTAGTTATAAGGTAGTAAGGATTAGTTAAAAAGATTCACTCAAACTTGTACAGAATCCCTTGTGCTTATGTTGTATCTGTAAAACAATCATGATTGTATGTTGTATATTTATATTAAAGTATTCTGTAAAGCGACTTTCATTCATGATTACTAAATTAACACTAAGTTTCTCTGATTTAATATTGAATAGAATTACCTTTGAAACTAATTGTGCAAGAATTATTGAAGATATTTATTCACAGAGAAAAAAAAAACGCAAATTTAATTTGTGAAATTCGGAAAAATAAATATCAGACAAAAGAATACTGTAACTAAAGGCTTACAGTTTACCATTCTTTAGGATATTGAAATTCTCCTAAATTTTTGCTTGATGATTTTTGTTTCTTAGATATATTGGAACACAAGTTTCAATAATCTGGTATGAGAATTCAGTATGTTGGAATCTGGTAATTATAGTCTAGTGGAAAATTTCCTCAAAATAAACGGTCTGCAGATTTCTAATTTTACAATTTGTGCTGTATTGGGAATCTTGTTTCCAGTATCAGCTTATAAGGATCAATAATTTGCTATCAATATTTAGATTTATCACATTGTCTGTTCTGATGGCTACTGCTAATCTATATGGTATAGTTCTGATTTTATACTAGTATATATATATATTGTAGTAGATTGATGTAGTTCTCTCAGTGTACATAACACATCTGTCAGTAAAGTGCCGAAATTTATATAAAGTAGTACATAACTATATATTGTATGTGGTTCCCCCATTTAATACCACCACCCCCATTCCTCGTCCCACCCTACCCCACTCCATCCCCTACCCCACTCCCACCATTTACTGTCACACTCCTTCCTCATATTGTTCTTTAGCATTGTCCATTTATTTATCATTATTCTCTATGCCTTTCTCTAATCTTTTCCAAAAACATAACCTTTTCCATACAAGATCAGCATGAATTACTTCCCTTTTACTGCTCATCTATACAGCTATAGTAACTCGAGAAATTCCTATTTCTGTACATATGTGCTTGCACAACTTCAGGAATTTTCCTATATATTGCTGCTTATATTGCATGACATTTTTTCTACCTAAAGACCCATATATTAATTGAGAAATAGATGATGAATTCACTTACAATATATATTATACAGTAAAAACATGTCCAAGATGAAAACTGTCATCTGAAATTTGAATTCTGACGTCTGTCAAGTTACTTTATTTCAATAACTGATAGAGGAAATGTGTGACAGGATAAATCTATTTTTGGTCTCCCTCCTCAAATGTTGCTGGTCCTGAGATTGTTTTTGAGAGAAAAAAGACGGAATTAAGTACAATACCCAAAAACACTGATTCTGTTCATTTTTGTTATTTCATGCAAAGTTTTAGACTTATCTATAAATGCCACAAATTTCTTTTGTGAAACAATGTGTTTATCAATATACAATGGAGGAATATTTTAACCAATCTTCACCTAGTCCCGTAACGATATAAATAGATATGTTGTTAAGGAAACTTAATCCAAGTTGTGGTGTTTTTTTAGAACTAAAGATTATGTTAGCATGAGAGGTTATAAGAATATTTGTCTTTTAGTGATTATAACAAGTGTGAGAGGATAAATGCTTACGGTTTATACTCTGCCATGTTTCATTTGACATCTTACATTTTCATCCGTCCTTTATTCATAGGAATACATGTGTTAGATTTAGGGAGAATGGTACTTCTTTTGAGTTGAGCTGGTTACTGTTTACCACTTAATGCTGATGAGGTGTTATTTTTACTTTGATTCATTATCTCAAGCAAATACTCCTTCCTTTGTTTAACCTTTTATAAATCTTGCCAGTATGAATCTGATGATATATTGCTCAAAAACAAACAATTTTCAAAATTTCTTCATCTTCAAAATATTTTAGTTTCAATTAATAGTTTTAATTAATATTACATATAAGCTGTAAAAACTGTTAAAAAGATTTATTTTACACTGCAGGAACCATTAAAAAGTTTGTTTTTGAAAGAAAAAAAATATTTTCGTTAATTATAAAGTGTGAGCTTCTGCTACAAGATGGATATATGGTTAAAATTATGCTTTATTGATTAAAACCTGTATACTGCTTATATTAGTATGATTTGGCCTACAAGGTCAAAAAAGGATTTTAAATCACCATTTTCCTGTATAAACTGCTACACATCTAAAGGTTTCAGCCCAAAACGACATAGTGGATTAGACTATATCCATTTTTTCACAATTTTATATTAGCTTTCTTACAATGAATCATATGTATAAATCTTCAACATTTAATTATCACCATTAGACTTGTGTATACTTTGTAAGATACTATTGTCATCTGCAACATGTAATTAGCATCCATTTTGCTTTAATTCTTGTCGATATGACAGTGTAGTAGCCATGTGTTTGAGAGTAGAACTGTAATGTTAAAATGTGTATGATGTTATTACTCAGAAGCCATACGCTATAAGAATTATGTTGGTATGTATGTTTGCGAGAAACATGTCATAAACACCATCGTGAATGATTCATATTATAAATATGTAACGTTCATAATCGGATGCAAGGGCCAGATTGACAATAAATCTTTGAATCTCAAATGTTAAAGTTGTTTCTTGTTATTTCATCATTGACATCTTGTTGGAACTTACATTGTGTGCTTCCGTCATTTCTGCATCTGGATCTGGGAGGGAGCAGACATACCTGAAGCAGACAACAGTCCAGAAAGACTTAAAATTATTCATGAAATGGCAACAAGTTAAAATGGAAGTGAATCATAATGAGACAGGACAGGTTTGAGTTATGATGATGTAAAATGAATTCATAAATAATCGACAAAACAGAAACAACTTCCCACACTACATACTATTCTAACTATATATCTGTCTCTTCCATGCACAGATCAAATGTTAACAAAAACACCATATCCAAAACATAATCACATCACTACTTTTTCATCCCACCATTATCATATTTTATTTTTTATTTTTTTGCTCCAAATAACATCTTCACAAAAGTTGTTCAGATTCTGAACGTGGCCAACATGTGGTCAAGGTTTTGTAACACATGAAATCACCAGCAAGGATGTAGATTGGAATTATTTATGTTAAGTCAAAAACATATTACTGCACTTACAACTGTTTGTTACCTAACAAAACCCAGCCATGGATGATGATCTGATATCTACAATTCTGCACATCGATAATCAAGACATCCTAACCCACAGTATAACCATGTTCTGTTTCTTCTCTTGTCATTGTTCGCGATATCTTTACAATAAGAGTTTGTGTCACTTGTGAAGAAACAGAAAGTATAGAATTCATTGAAAAAATTACCAATTCGAAGTTTGTCTCCAAATAAATCCATGCTAAGAGACCTCTGCTATGTAATTTGCGGTTTTTAATCGTGTATTTCCATTGGATTTCATATCAAACTCTATTCACATTTGCCTGTTGACACCTTCCAAAGTTTAACAGATAAGGAATAATGAGTAAAATTTCTATGGCACTTAATTCACAGGACAAACTTATTGCAAATGGTCGATTATATATTTGACAAAAAGGCAACTACAGAAATAGCACTCATGAATTTTTATCTGTGGTGTAAACAGAATTTATAATTTCTGGATTTCTATTTATGTACATGTAGCAGACGTTCACAGTTGTATTGTTTTAATCTTTCATCACTGATCATCTTTAGTTTTCTGTAAAACCATGTCACCAAGAAATAACAACAGCGTTGGTTGAATCACGTTTGGTATATCATGAGGTTTATGTACTAAATAACGTCCTCACAAAGAGACAATATTTAAATTGGCACCAGATACTGAACCCGACCTATAAAATCACCCACTTAATCAAACGTTTATTCTACCAAAACTAGATATTGCGCAACACATGTCGTCCCCAGGCTGAAATCAGAACCGAAATTAGTCCATATAAAATTGTTCGTCGAATAACAAAACAACCCCATGCATTCTATAACATACAGAGTCCCCTTTAAGAATAGGACAACCACTTCTCTATTTAATCCTGTTTCGCTTGTAACGTACGGTCACCAAAATCGCCCTAATTTCTATATCCTCAATTATACACATACTCTTTCTGTTCCCCGTTATGTTTCGTCAAATGCTTGACAATGGTTTCTCGCTATTGGTTTCTCATTATACCTAGTGCAAAGAAACATAAAAAAAATGTAGAATTCTTTAACCAGATTACTGTTCCGGCACTTTGTCTTAAAATACATAATTGGGGCTAGCAATCTTATTCATATCTTGTGGGTTCACTATAAAAAGAACATTGTTTACATTTAAAAGTTTAACACTAAAACAGAACAATAAATAATAGATTTTGATTATTTGACGTAAACGTCAATAGCACAAGTGCTAATGGTGGTGTAGCAGGCCTCTGGGGAAAAGGAGATCTGTATGGTGGTGTAGCAGGCCTCTGGGGAAAAGGAGATCTGTATGGTGGTGTAGCAGGCCTCTGGGGAAAAGGAGATCTGTATGGTGGTGTAGCAGGCCTCTGGGGAAAAGGAGTTCTGTATGGTGGTGTAGCAGGCCTCTGGGGAAAAGGAGATCTGTATGGTGGTGTAGCAGGCCTCTGGGGAAAAGGAGATCTGTATGGTGGTGTAGCAGGCCTCTGGGGAAAAGGAGATCTGTATGGTGGTGTAGCAGGCCTCTGGGGAAAAGGAGATCTGTATGGTGGTGAAGGCCTGGGGGAAAGGAGATCTGTATGGTGGTGTAGCAGGCCTCTGGGGAAAAGGAGATTCTGTATGGTGGTGTAGCAGGCCTCTGGGGAAAAGGAGATCTGTATGGTGGTGTAGCAGGCCTCTGGGGAAAAGGAGTTCTGTATGGTGGTGTAGCAGGCCTCTGGGGAAAAGGAGTTCTGTATGGTGGTGTAGCAGGCCTCTGGGGAAAAGAAGATCTGTATGGTGGTGTAGCAGGCCTCTGGGGAAAAGGAGATCTGTATGGTGGTGTAGCAGGCCTCTGGGGAAAAGGAGATCTGTATGGTGGTGTAGCAGGCCTCTGGGGAAAAGGAGATCTGTATGGTGGTGTAGCAGGCCTCTGGGGAAAAGGAGTTCTGTATGGTGGTGTAGCAGGCCTCTGGGGAAAAGGAGATCTGTATGGTGGTGTAGCAGGCCTCTGGGGAAAAGGAGTTCTGTATGGTGGTGTAGCAGGCCTCTGGGGAAAAGGAGTTCTGTATGGTGGTGTAGCAGGCCTCTGGGGAAAAGGAGTTCTGTATGGTGGTGTAGCAGGCCTCTGGGGAAAAGGAGATCTGTATGGTGGTGTAGCAGGCCTCTGGGGAAAAGGAGTTCTGTATGGTGGTGTAGCAGGCCTCTGGGGAAAAGGAGTTCTGTATGGTGGTGTAGCAGGCCTCTGGGGAAAAGGAGATCTGTATGGTGGTGTAGCAGGCCTCTGGGGAAAAGGAGTTCTGTATGGTGGTGTAGCAGGCCACTGGGGAAAAGGAGATCTGTATGGTGGTGTAGCAGGCCTCTGGGGGAAAAGGAGTTCTGTATGGTGGTGTAGCAGGCCTCTGGGGAAAAGGAGTTCTGTATGGTGGGAAGCTAGGGTCCTCTGGGGAAAAGGAGATCTGTATGGTGGTGTGTAGCAGGCCTCTGGGGAAAAGGAGATGTTGTATGGTGGTGTAGCAGGCCTCTGGGGAAAAGGAGATCTGTATGGTGGTGTAGCAGGCCTCTGGGGAAAAGGAGATCTGTATGGTGGTGTAGCAGGCCTCTGGGGAAAAGGAGATCTGTATGGTGGTGTAGCAGGCCTCTGGGGAAAAGGAGATCTGTAGTGGTGTAGCAGGCCTCTGGGGAAAAGGAGATCTGTATGGTGGTGTAGCAGGCCTCTGGGGAAAAGGAGATCTGTATGGTGGTGTGGCAGGCCTCTGGGGAAAAGGAGATCTGTATGGTGGTGTGGCAGGCCTCTGGGGAAAAGGAGATCTGTATGGTGGTGTAGCAGGCCTCTGGGGAAAAGGAGATCTGTATGGTGGTGTAGCAGGCCTCTGGGGAAAAGGAGATCTGTATGGTGGTGTAGCAGGCCTCTGGGGAAAAGGAGATCTGTATGGTGGTGTAGCAGGCCTCTGAGGAAAAGGAGTTCTGTATGGTGGTGTAGCAGGCCTCTGGGGAAAAGGAGATATGTATGGTGGTGTAGCAGGCCTCTAGGGGAAAGGAGATCTGTATGATGGTGTAGCAGGCCTCTGGTGAAAAGGAGATCTGTATGGTGGTGTAGCAGGCCTCTGGGGAAAAGGAGATCTGTATGGTGGTGTAGCAGGCCTCTGGGGAAAAGGAGTTCTGTATGGTGGTGTAGCAGGCCTCTGGGGAAAAGGAGATCTGTATGGTGGTGTGTAGCAGGCCTCTGGGAAAAGGAGATCTGTATGTGGTGTAGCAGGCTTCTCGGGTGTGATGACCTTTCCTATCATAATTTACTACTAGAAAGGTATATTAAGTAAGATCGTATCACTATCTCATAAACTGAAAAGGCCATAAAGTGAGTGTATTTCATACCCTTTTTTCAGAAATGTCAATTGCTTTCATCCTTTTTTAAATTCCCAGAACAGTGTTCAGTAACGGTAGTCCCTTTGTCGTTTGGTATTAGGGACAGGTATGTATTGATCAAGCAATTCCATTATAACGATACTCTGTACGCATTACACTGGTGTTAGAAATTCAGGGTTGCGGTGGTTGTGTGGTTATGCTGCCTGTCAGATGATCAGACGCCCACATTTAGATCAGGATTGATGGTTAAGGTTTATCGTAAGAATTTACTATACAGGCAATGGTAGTCAGGATCACTTTGATTTTAACATATTTTGTTGTGTGTAATTTTATATACAATGGTATTTAGTGGCACAGTTTTTCCAACTGAAATGAAGCCCTCTTCCTGTATAGTTATAATTGATTATATGGACAAAGATTACATAAATGGCAAAAATATACATTTTTACATATTTACAAGATTTTAGACAGAGAGCGAGAGAGAAAGAGAGGAGGAGTAATTTAACATATGTATATAATTACTTGATTTATTGATATACATGTATTTGTAATCATTCCCGATGCTGACGACCAGGATCACTTTAGTCCTCCTTCCTCACCATAACCTGTCATACAAATAGACGTAGAAAGAATAGGCTTTAGGTGTGCTACAGAAATCATAGTTCCTGATTTCCTAGGCCACTAGTTTCCTGAACATTCATTACAATGTAACTTTAAATGTTCAGTGATCTAATATTATCTGTAGAAAAGCATTACAGACGTTAATGATAAACTCCTTAACTCAGTTAAAGAACTTTCCTTGACTTCTGTAATGTTTTCTTATGGATAATTTTTAATTAGCTGGACCCTGGTACGCCAGTACCTGGATCTAAAATAAGTCAAAGGATTCTAAATTACCTTGACTTCAGGCGTCTACAACATTACGTTTTACACATATTTTTATAATGTTCTGGCAGAGACACTATGTGGTGCATCAATATTGGTTCTGATTTTGGTAAGGACATTATGTATATTAAATAACGTTACAAGTTAAGGGTCCCCATCTCTGCATCCGACAAAGATTTGCACAGTTAATCACTTTTATAGCTGACTTTATCTAAAGTTATATCAGAAATTCAGATAGGAATACACCCGGGATTATATAACTTATGTCCTTATGTCTAATATGTTATCACTGTATGTAACCTATGTCGAATCTAAATAGTCTTACTAAGATACGTGTAAAACATATCTTTTATCTCATCTCATCTGAGAATACTTTATATCCGCTGAAATGTCATATTATTGTCTCTGTTTGAAAAGCGGTTTAGCAATAGCGACGATAATAAGAAATTTGTGTTATACACAATACTTTTAATTAGTGAATGTCCACAACTTCTTTGTCGTCAGTGAGGCTATTTAGGATGACGAGAATTCACGAATTGTATTAGCGTCTGTTGGTGGAGGAGGTGGGCTAACCTCGCTAGGAGCTACAATCGGTAAACATTTCCACGAAAAGGATTTAAAGTGAACAGTCGGGCAAGGATGGCTTAAGTCGGTAAAAATGGTGTGAATGTATCCAGTATAATTTCTTATGAAATGGAAAAATAAAATCTCTCGTCAAAATCTGTCTGCGTACGAAGAAATTAATTGAAAGTATGGAAATTCTAAAACGTCCTCCCGGATCACTATGTCCGTGGTTACATTTCCACGCAGCCTCGCTTTCAATGCTTTCAACTTTTCTTTACTTTAATGGTCAGAACTGGGAAACTAAGCAGAACTTGACCGTCGTATTAATATGTGAGAACTTTAGGAAGGCCAATAAACGCATTTAGACTGGTTTTCTTTGCCCGACTATTCACTTTAATGGAACAAGTGCAAAAGTGTCTGGATGACGATAGATATATATCTATCTAAGAACCTGAACCGAACAAGACACCTGTAGCTGAAAAAGTCATAAGAGCAAGCAGTGTTCTTACCCGTGGTGTACGCATCGGATCCGACATGGCTGATACTGCTGGCATAGGGGCCAAGGCAACAACTCGTGCCGTATCAAAGGTAGCAGCTAGGATTGTTGTTGCCATTGACATTTTACTTTTACCAATGGACATTTTTGATCGCGTGAGTACTTCCATGAAAGCACATAACGGGTCGACCCATGCTGCTGCTACTGAAATACGGGAGATAGCAGAACAATTGGAGGAAGAAAAAGACGAGTTTTCGGAAGAACTGGAGTCGGACAGTGACTAAATAAGCGATACACAAACAATGATAAAATGGTTAAAATTCTCTTACATCAAATATTGCTTTGTTATGTAATTCATTCAAAATCATAGATTTTGTCATTAATCTTTGAAAATCACATCTTTCCGAATTGTTAATCTTCACTGTTATAGTTTTAATTATAAGTAAATTAGACTTTTCTGTTCAGTCTGTTTTTGTTCTTATTCCCCCCTCCCCCCACCCCCACCTAACTTCTGTAATGCTTTCATTTTGAAAATTTAAAGTTAATGAATCTCTTCATGTTAAGGAAAGTTGATAAAAGTAGACCTTGTAATATATGAAATATTAATGTTAACTTTCGTTGTAAGGAACCTTGCATTGGTATCATTAGGTTATAGAAATATCCATGTCCAATGGAGCATGACAATAATAAAAAAAAATTGTTGTTTTTGGTTTCATAGCAACAACCAAACAACGAAAGTTACTACACATCAAACATTTTATACAGTATGCGTTTTGAGTATTATCTGTTCCCCATTCGTCTAATTATTTGTATTGTATAGGGCATGCCACGCTAGCAGCAAATGGCCCGGTATAGGCCCTGTTATAAAACTGATATAAATAAGTATTATGAAATTGTTAAGATAAAGAATCCTATCGACTTTACTGATAACAAATATATTTGTACAAATCTATAACTACTTGTAGTCATGGAAGTAAAATATATTATTGGTGGTATGGATGGTATTATATAAATGTACGTTTGATGGTAAAACCGAAATAACATTTTACAGATACATAATCCTGGCACTAGACACAAACCAACCTTTTTAGATTTTCGTACAAAGTAAACAAAAGTCCGTTGTGACCCTATCTGGTATACTTTTACAAAAAAATGTAGAGAAGAGAAGGATTAACCGCTAGTAGTCATCAAAAGTCCTTTTGAACGCTCAGAACAAAAGTAATATGGCAACAGAATTGCCCATTTAACTGTCAGTGTAATGTAATCGGATTTGGGGACTGTTTGCCATCTTCTAAAAGTTAGAACGAATCTCCACTTCGTTCCCGACAGGGCGAATTTCTGTCAGAAATCCTTCATCCGTCGTCTACAGCTACTCGATTTGCAGCTATTGTTTAGTATGCTCCAGTCAGATAACTCTAAACGTAGGATAGTTATCACTATCACAAGAGGACACGAATACCGTAAGTTCAACGGCTTCGGCCATTTTGATGACGTCATAATCGGAACTTATAAAATGATAACATTGGTTTTTGTTGTTTTTTAAACTGATTGATAAGTGTTAAAAAACTGATTAGAAATATTAGTTTGTTGTTTGAAAACATTTTTACTGCGTCAAGCCAACTACAGAAAAAATTGCTAAAAAATTCCAGTTTTGAGCTTTAAATCCATTTTTTAGCCCACCATAGATGATGGTGGGCTTTTCAAATCGCCTTTCGTCCGTGGTCCGTCCGTCCGTCAGTCCGGTCGTCTGTCCTTCCGTCCGTCCGACCGTTAACAATTCTTGTTACCGCTATATCTCAGAAAGTGCTAAAGGGATCTTTTTCAAATTTCATATGTAGGTTGCCCTAGGGCCCTAGTTATGCATATTGCACTTTGGAATCAATCGGTCAACAAGATGGCCGCCAGGCAGCCATCTTGGATTTTGGTAGTTAAAGTTTGTTACCGCTATTTATCAGAAAGTACTGAAGGGATCTTATTCAAATTTCATATGAAGATTCCCCTAGGGCCCTAGTTGTGCATATTGCATTTTGGGACTGATCCGTCAACAAGATGGCCGACCGGCCGCCATCTTGGATTTTGATTGTTAAAGTTTGTTACCTTTATTTCTCAGAAAGTACTGAGGGGATCATTCTCAAAGGACTAGGTTTGGTAAGGGTCTTTTTTGGCCCCCAAATCCGCTATTTTTCAAGGTCTGTTATTTTAAGATGTGAATCTTGCATTTTGAATATTAACTACATACCTGACATATTTGATAGTGTTATTAGGTGATATAGCAGTTCTAGTTGCCATGGCAACCATTTTTATTATACATAAATTATGCAAAATGTGAAAATTTCATCAAAATTGGCCCTTTTTATGCACTTTTTCATCTAGTTAACATAGAGCGCATTCTAGAACAAACTTTATATTTCTCAAAATGATTTATTGTTCGTGTCTGCTCATTCCCTTAAAATGTAAAGTTTGTTCTAGGTTATGCTTTGTTGTTTTTAAAAGAAAAGCTAACAAAACATATGCCAAAATTGACCAAATTTTCAAATTTGCATAATTTATGCAAAGTTACTATGGTTATATTGCAAAAACCTACTATCTGTCAACAAAAATATCATTAAGTTTTTAACATGGGCGTTTTCAATATTTCAAACGCAGCAACTTAATTTCTAAATACTTAATTTAAAATTTGGTAGATTTAGGGGTCAAAAAGATCCATTACCATATCTAGTCCTTTCATATGTAGGTTCCCCTACAGTCCTAGTTGTGCCTGTTGCATTTTGTGACCGATCAGTCAACAAGATGGCCGCCAGGCAGCCATCTTGGATTTTGATTGTTAAAGTTTGTTATAGCTATTTCTCAAAAAGAACTAAATGATATCTGTCTCAAATTTCATATGTAGGTTTCCCTAGGGCTCTAGTTGTGCATAATGCCTTTTGGGACTGATCGGTCAACAAGATGGATGGCCACCAGGCAGCCATCTTGGATTTTGATAGTTAAAGTTTGTTACCTTTATTTCTCAGAAAGAACTGAAGGAATCATTCTCAAATGTCATATGTAGGTCCCCCTATGGTCCTAGTTGTGCATATTGCATTTTGTGACCAATCGGTCAACAAGACCGCCGCCAGGCAGCCATCTTGTATTTTGATAGTTAAAGTTTGTTATCGCTATTTCCCAAAAAGTACTGAATGGATTTGTCCCAAATTTCATATGTAGGTTCCCCTAGGGCCCTAGTTGTGCATAATGCCTTTTGGGATTGATCTTTCAACGATATGAACGATATGGCCAACCGGCCGCCATCTTGGATTTCATTGTTGAAGTTTGTTACAGCTATTTCTTAGAAAGTACTTAAGCGATCTGTCTGAAATTTTATATGTAGTATGTTTATAAAGTTTAAAAAGCAGGAAAAGATTCCTCGTTCCATTGTCAAACAGATAATTCTTTGGTGGGCGCCAAGATCCCTTTGGGATCTCTTGTTTCATTTCCTGCGAGAAAATCACTACATCTATTGGATTATTTGGTCCTGATAAGTATTTGTTGTTCTTTTGTGGTCATTTTGAGACCTTATTTGTCTACCTCAGTTGAAAATGTCAATGTTGTGACTATTTTTCATTTTTTAGTGAAATTCGAGATGGCGGCCATCTTAATGACGTCATAACCTGAAGTTCATCCCAACTTATGCAATGTTAACAATTTGATTTGTGATCAGTGGGTCATGAGGGTTAACAAAAATATTGGTTCGGAGGTTGGGGGTGCATGTGGGACCATCCTAGCTCATGGCCTATAAGCATTCTTCGTTGTTGAATAGAGATCACCATAGATGTTAGGCATTTACTTCTCTGCTCTGAAGTGTTCAGTGAAAAGGACAATGGTGCATCACAGTATCTTCTTTTGTATTCTATGGATATAAGGTAAAGAAATCAGAATTTGCCAAATATGACTCTATCTAGTGTATGTTGTCAAGGCACACCCTGTTGTAACGCTTCTTTTCATTCTAGTCATCTGGCTACCTTGGCAATAATCATATAGGAAATTAATAAGATATAGTGTCATGGTAGCCATCTTCGATTTGGGATCAACCAGAGATGTAACAACATTTTGTCAGGACCATGTCATGGTCATTTCATGTAAGTTTCAGCTAAATCGCACCGGTAGAACTTGAGAAGTTCAAAATATGAAACGTTAACGCACGGCGGACGGCGGACGACGACGGACGAAACATGACGACTATAGGTCTTCTGACCCGAAGGAAAAAAAGGAAACTGGGTCACAAATAAAAGATATAATGCTGCAAGGTTTCCTATATAATGTTTTGTCAAATAGCATTTCTATTCTAGGTGCGTGAACTAATGTTACTAAATTAAGGCTCCAGACTATATCCCATGTACATTGTGTGATAAGGTTAAGAATATACAATAAAACATATAGCAACTGGAAGTAAGAGAACAATATCTAAAGAAATATCCATTAAGACATTAAATCAAACCAAAAATACATAAAGCTGATTGCTGTTAAGGAATGAATTCTTAACCCTGAACTTTAATTAACATCAGATTAGAGAGTCCCAAATAGTCAAAAAAAATATGGTATAATACTTTAAACAACCTGATTTGATTATTATAACGCATCCAATTATATCATCATATCATCGAATTAATTACAAGGACAATAATACCTATTCATCACCATGTACATGATCTATATTGTATAGCAATGCTGGGTCACTGTGCACGATTTACTTGCAGTCAATGTGCCTTATATGGCCTAATCTTGGTGATTTCGCAGTAATTGGCATTTGCATATCTGTTTACGTCATTGTATTAGAAAATCCAGTACTATTGTATACGAGAACAAAACTCCGGCTGACTGTTTGGAATCAAAATACGTTATACCCAGTCAATGTTTTAGAGGACAAGTTGTTAAGATTGTTGTATCAACAAATTCAAAATGGCTTCTGAAGATCTGAAGATCAAACTAGAAAAATGGAGGAAGGTTAGAACTGAAACTGTCACAAAGTTACGCCAACTTGCTGATGAGCTTGACCAAATGGAAAAAAGGGCTAATATCTCACAAGCCGCAGGAACATCAGCATCAATAGTATCAGGAGTCGGAGCCATCGTCTGCTTTGGATTAGCATTCGCCACAGCCGGGATCAGCATAATTCCCGGTATCGTATTTACCGCGATCGGCGGGAGCGGTGGAATAACCTCGTTAGGAGCATCAGTTGGTAAACATTTTCACGAGAAGAATTTACTGAAACAAGTCAAACAATGTTTGGAAAATGATAGAAAGATATCTGGACAAATGAATAAGACAAGGATAAATGTATCCGAGACAATGAAATACGGTTTGGGAGAAGTGGGCATTACTCGAGGTAAAGCTAACAGGATTGCGGTGAGAGAAAGAGCTCGACCCGTATCCAAGGTGGCGAGTAATGTTGTTTTTGCATTTGATGTATTACTGTTACCGGTAGATATATATATACTCGTGAACACTTCCATTAAGTTACATAAGGGATCAACAAACAAAGCAGCCGCTGAAGTACGAAAGGTCGCGGAAGATTTGGAGAAGGAAATAAATGAGACATTTTATTTAAAAATATAAAGGCCTGAGGAAAGCTATGTGGATTCCCATGCCCTACCAAAAGAACTTTTGATTTCTTTTGTGATTAAGCAATGTTTAGTTTTCATCAACACTTCCTTTACGACATTTGATAAGTCAATTAATGATCTAAGCAATCGATAGGAGGAAAGGAATAAGACATGATTTAATAACGGAAGACTTAAAGAACAAATGTGTATATGATTTCCTTACCGTCCTATACGGACTTTTAAAGTGATGGAAGACTTAAAGAACAAATGTGTATATGGATTACCTTACCGTCCTAAACGGACTTTTAAAGTGATGGAAGACTTAAAGAACAAATGTGTATATGGATTTCCTTACCGTCCTATACGGACTTTTAAAGTGATGGAAGACTTAAAGAACAAATGTGTATATGGATTTCCTTACCGTCCTATACGGACTTTTAAAGTGATGGAAGACTTAAAGAACAAATGTGTATATGGATTTCCTTACCGTCCTATACGGACTTTTAAAGTGATGGTAGACTTAAAGAACAAATGTGTATATGGATTACCTTACCGTCCTAAACGGACTTTTAAAGTGATGGGAGACTTAAAAAGAACAAATGTGTATATGATTTCCTTACCGTCCTATACGGACTTTTAAAGTGATGGAAGACTTAAAGAACAAATGTGTATATGGATTTCCTTACCGTCCTATACGGACTTTTAAAGTGATGGAAGACTTAAAGAACAAATGTGTATATGGATTTCCTTACCGTCCTATACGGACTTTTAAAGTGATGGAAGACTTAAAGAACAAATGTGTATATGGATTTCCTTACCGTCCTATACGGACTTTTAAAGTGATGGAAGACTTAAAGAACAAATGTGTATATGGATTTCCTTACCGTCCTATACGGACTTTTAAAGTGATGGGAGACTTAAAGAACAAATGGGTATATGGATTTCCTTACCGTCCTATACGGACTTTTAAAGTGATGGGAGACTTAAAAAGAACAAATGTGTATATGATTTCCTTACCGTCCTATACGGACTTTTAAAGTGATGGGAGACTTAAAAAGAACAAATGTGTATATGATTTCCTTACCGTCCTATACGGACTTTTAAAGTGATGGGAGACTTAAAAAGAACAAATGTGTATATGATTTCCTTACCGTCCTATACGGACTTTTAAAGTGATGGGAGACTTAAAGAACAAATGGGTATATGGATTTCCTTACCGTCCTATACGGACTTTTAAAGTGATGGGAGACTTAAAAAGAACAAATGTGTATATGATTTCCTTACCGTCCTATACGGACTTTTAAAGTGATGGGAGACTTAAAAAGAACAAATGTGTATATGATTTCCTTACCGTCCTATACGGACTTTTAAAGTGATGGGAGACTTAAAGAACAAATGGGTATATGGATTTCCTTACCGTCCTATACGGACTTTTAAAGTGATGGGAGACTTAAAAAGAACAAATGTGTATATGGATGTCCTTACCGTCCTATACGGACTTTTAAAGTGATGGAAGACTTAAAGAACAAATGTGTATATGGATGTCCTTACCGTCCTATACGGACTTTTAAAGTGATGGGAGACTTAAAAAGAACAAATGTGTATATGATTTCCTTACCGTCCTATACGGACTTTTAAAGTGATGGGAGACTTAAAAAGAACAAATGTGTATATCGATTTCCTAACCGTTCTATACGGACTTTTAAAGTGATGGGAGACTTAAAAAGAACAAATGTGTATATCGATTTCCTAACCGTTCTATACGGACTTTTAAAGTGATGGTAGACTTAAAAAGAACAAATGTGTATATCGATTTCCTAACCGTTCTATACGGACTTTTAAAGTGATGGGAGACTTAAAAAGAACAAATGTGTATATGGATTTCCTTACCGTCCTATACGGACTTTTAAAGTGATGGTAGTGATTTGACCACATTAGGTTTTTTGTGTGTTTATATTTCCCGACACGTCAACACGTGTAACACGTCTGATATCAAGGTACATATTCATTTTCCATTGCTTACTTCTCCATTACTACTGATTATTTGGTGACATACATTATTCAAAACTACAACCATATGAACTATAAAGACATCCTTAATCAATTCTTTACTTCGAATTATAAATGTTGGTTCAATATATTGGTTTTATGTGTTTATTTTAACATTAATGGCATTGAGGTTTAATGGGAATAGATTAATTATCTTTGTGCAAATTAAAATAATAAATGCTAGGTTCTACATTTTCAAAAACCTTGCGGAAAAGAATTTATCCCAAATTAATGAACACTTGTATATACATGTATATTTGCAGATATATTGAATTATTACTGTTAAATATGTGCTATAAATCAATATGTTTAACAAGCTCTTAAGAAACGGTATTGCTGTGAATAATGTCTCATTATTTAATCTAATTTGTTTAATCATATTCATCCGCGACAAAGTAACAAATTGCGTATTTCTTCCTCGTAATTTTATTGGCTGCATTAAAAGTTCCTATCCTTTCTTTCAATTCTTTGACAGCTATTATGTCAATATATTATGTTAAATGAATATTATATATTATATAAATTATATATTTTTACATTTTTACTAAAATGAGTCGTTTTTTATGTTTATCTGATATATTATGCAAAATTATTTATTTAATACGCGTGTATTCGATTTTGATATCAAACCAACAATTATAGCTTATCTTATTACACGTTACAATACGTGTAGATTGAAAAACCTGAGAAAATTGGGAAAAAATTCAGAATCAAAAATTGGTTTTATAAACATGGAGGTTTTTAAGGATTATAAAGGTGCACTCGGAAAGAAAAAGAAAGAAAATGTTATGTGTGTGATATGTGTGTGTTGATATTAGTAAATATTTACTGAATACTTGACTCATCATGTAATTTTTTATACCAAAGTATCTTATTAAAACATGCATATTAGAGATATTGAGAAGACTTTCTTTTTTATACCTTTTTCAGACATTAGTGAAGAAATCTCATTCCATTAAAACAGCAAAACTCAAGTACTATCAAACCCGATTTTGATTTATTTAATTGATTTTTTTTTTTTTTTTTTTTTGGGGGGGGGGGGTCTGGCGGCCTATTTTGCCGTTGAAAAAACAAACCGCGAACAAATCAAAATACCGATAGTATTTTTTTAATTAAAGTAGAAACATATATGTAGCGGTATTAGAAAGATTGGCAACTCAATAACACCAATTTTACGATCGGAATTTTAGTTGTACTACTAATGTGCTATTAAATACATGTAGTTATATTTTAAGACGATAACTGTATGATATATTACAAAAGTCCAGTAATTTGGGGAAGACAAAATAATGTTTTAAATCATATCTCAATAAAATAAAATGCACTTCCGCTTTTGGATGTCTAATTTCCAAGAGAGAAAAAAATTGTGTAAAATTGGTTAATTTCTAGTCCGTTAAACTCGGCTCCTGCGCTATTCGCTGGTCCGATTTTGCCAAACAAACTGTTGGAGTACCTGGTATAGTCACTACTGAACACGATAGCATGTTTATTTGGTGCCATTTATGCAATTTACACGAGTTCTATGTCTTCTCCAGAAATATACATTTTTCTCTTATTTTACTGAAATTTACAAGCAGCTACACAAATTACATATCCACAGTAAGACTGACAGTTAGCCAGGGTACATACCAACAATTAATGAAGTTAGTTTTGTTCAATTGCAGCACAGTAATGAGTTATAGGCTTGCAAAATATCACTGGTTAAAGCCTTTACATGAAGTAGTACAAAAGTACCGGTTTTGGCACAGGGTCACCCAGTGCACCTCCTATATAATCCTTACCACCACCTGGCACCTCCCTATGGCACCC
Organism: Argopecten irradians; assembly: GCF_041381155.1. NCBI lineage: Eukaryota > Metazoa > Mollusca > Bivalvia > Pectinida > Pectinidae > Argopecten > Argopecten irradians. The sequence goes on along the minus strand of NC_091134.1, from coordinate 46,387,210 downwards.
CCCTTCAAGAGGGGGGTACCGATCGATGACGTCATGGGAAGAGGGGGGTTCTAATCGATATGGGTTTTCCCATCTATTTATATCGTCATGGGGTAATCCATCTATTGATAACGGCAACGATTGCATCACGTTTAGAAATAGTCAAACAAGTTTCAACCTGTTGTGTAAACAACGCCGAGAATGGCTACTAAACCAGGTCACACACTACCTTGTAAATTTCGATTATGATCACTCATTAACTATGCTATTCGTGTTTCGTCAAACCTTCAGGAATATTATATTTCCATGATACATGTATATATTGAATAAGATGTTTATTGTTTACTATAGTAACACAGAGTTGGCAAACATAAATAACATAGCAAAAACGATTGAAGATGAACATCCCTAAATTATAAATATAAAATAGAGAAACACTGCAACAATGGCTTTATTTACTCAACACGATTACATATCTATATATATAACTACATACTACATGTACAACGATTAGCTCTAGCGAATACGATTGCATCACGTTTCGAAATAGTGACACTGTTGACCAGTTCCATATGAATATATAGATGTGATTTGATAACGTGTAAAATTATAAAAAAAAACTATAGGAAGTTGTTTTAAAAGTTACCACGAACTAAAAGTTCTTTGTGTTCACATACAACAATGTTCAGTGGTTTAGTTATATACACGTAAACATTAAGTATATGTGCCGGTAAATCGGTACATTTCCTCGTATATAGTTATACGTTATTACTCGAAATGTAGTCATTGTGTAAAACGTATTTAGGTATAATCTTAACATAGTCGAGGATAAATGTTTTTAATAACAAACCTTAAACGTATTAAATTCCGCTCACACTATTATCATATACATAGAAAATTAAATAGCCTAGTCAATATCCGGCCCCTGTAGCGTAGCGGTCTAGACGGTTTTAAGCATTCACAGCCTAGCTAACCCAGGAACGAGAAGCATCAGAACCCTTGGAATATATACAGCTGAGGAAAAAGTTTCGGCACAATTACTAACAAAGTCTGTTACGCATGAATTAGGTGTACTGGATTAGGGCGATGTCACAAGTCCACAACGGAAAGAGGGCGCTATAATGTGACATGTCCCCGCGATATCCAGGAAGCTCTTTCCGACTAAAAAATTCATGTGGACCCTTCGGGTGATGCCAGTTACTGGTGACAGGAGCTTGTGTTCTTCGCACGAACGCCATAGGACTCCGGTCCTTTAATCAGACACAATTATACTCATAGAAGGAATTAATCAAACATATAATTATAATTCGATATTAAGTTATTAGAACAACTGAGGTGTTTGTCACGCATGAATTAGGTGTACTGGATTAGGGCGATGTCACAAGTCCACAACGGAAAGAGGGCGCTATAATGTGACATGTCCCCGCGATATCCAGGAAGCTCTTTCCGACCAATAATTCATGTGGACCCATTGGGTGATGCCAGTTACTGGTGACAGTAGTCTGTGTTCTTCGCAAGAACGTCATAGGACTCCGGTCCTTTAATCAGTCGTTTAAACACGTCTGTAAGCTTAAAAAATCTACTAATACTAATAGTATCTGAAAAATATTAACCAATCAAATTGAGGGGATGACGTCATTGATTTGTAGGATATAAATGTACGGGCTTGTAATTTTCAAACATCATTCATTCAGGATACATCGTAGGGAGCTTATCGGCATATTTTGTTATTGTAGAAACTATGGAGAAAAGGAAAGCTATGGATCACGTTAATATTCCGGCTAAGAAGGGGAAATGGTCTTGCGCTTACTGTAACAAATCTTTTGAACACAAAAAAACTCTTACCAGACATATGGCCGAACATGGAGATAAGAAATGGAAATGTAACGTGTGCGATAAAGACTTTGGGCGAAAAGATAGACTCACAAGACATAAGAAGATACACGGTGAACCTCTGCATACCTGTTGTGGAAAATCATTTTGGAGAAATGACAAGTACCGCAAGCATTTGGAAAGTCACATGTCAAACCAAATAGGCGGGCAGGACAACAAGGAGAACAACACACCTTTAGTCCCCGAGGCTGCTGTAAAGCAAGCTGATGATAGCCAACAGAATGATGCATGCTCCGAAGAAGCGCTCGGGGGAACCTTTAAAGTAGTAGCCATTCCTGCCGAGAGTCAAGCTAAATTAGACACAACTACTTTTATACAACAACAAAACGACCCCATTAAGAAGATAATAGAGCAAGCTGTTGTCGGTGGAGGTGTCAAGTGGTACTTATCTATACAAGTCCAGCTGTCAAAACCGAAAGGAGAAACAGTGGAGCGCGTCACACCACATTTCCGTGGAAAGTGTCAAATAACTTTAAATCCATTAGATATAGATGAAGGTATGAAGGAATCTATCCGAAAGATGCAAAGTTCCTTCATCGAATACCAACGTCAGGGAAGTAATTGGACATTGGACAAGGTGATTCAAATTCAGATACACTTTGCCCGCTATAAACCTCTTAAAGGCTCTAGCTACATCCCTCTACCGATCAAGCTGAGATCAAAGCATGCCATCATCAACGTTCAAAACAAAGACAAGAAATGTTTTATGTGGTCAGTGCTTGCTGCATTACACCCGGCCAAGAGAAATTCCCAGCGAGTCAGTAAATACAGTATCCATCAGAATGAACTCGATTTCACAGGCATAACTTTTCCCGTCAAAGTAGCCGACATCACCAAGTTTGAAACACTGAACAAAATCAGCATCAGCGTATTAGGATACGAAAAAGGTTCGCTTTTCCCGATCCACGTGACAAAGCAAAGGTTTGAGAGACACGTCGATTTATTGTTGATATCAGATGGACGAAAGTCACATTTTTGTTGGATTAAAGATCTGAATCGTCTGTTAAACAATCAAAAGAGTGACAGTCACCGTCACTTTTTCTGTATCTACTGTTTGCAAGGATTTACAAAACAAAGAATTTTAGAAGATCACATATCCTACTGTCGAGAGCATGGCACTCAAAAAATAAAACTACCAACAGAAGAGGACAAGTGGCTGTTCTATAAGGATGTGAGAAAGCAGCTTAAGGTACCTTACATTATATATGCAGATTTCGAGTCATTCCAGGTGCCCATAAAGAGATGTGATGTCGACCCAGACAAATCGCACACGGAGAAAACCACACATCATGTACCATCCAGCTTCGCCTATAACGTCGTAGGGCTCATACAAGAAACATCAAAGGAACCCGTGGTCTACAGAGGACCAGATGTCACGGAAAGGTTTGTTGAGTGCATGCTAAAAGAACAGGAAGAAATAGAGCAAAGGTTCAAACACGTCGAGCCAATGGATATGACGGGGACTGACTGGCAAGCCTTCAATGAAGCAACTAACTGTCACATTTGTGGAAAAGAGTTAGGTGAGGACAGAGTAAGGGACCATTGTCACGTGACCGGTAAATTTAGGGGAGCTGCTCACAACGAGTGCAACATCAACTTTAAGTTCACGGGACGCATTCCGGTTGTATTTCACAATTTACGCGGTTACGATTCCCATCTAATCATGCAGGCCATTGGAAAGGTGTGTGTTAAAGAGATCAAATGTATACCCAATAATATGGAGAAATACATTTCGTTCTCCATTGGCTGTATGGACTTCATAGACAGTTTTCAGTTTATGGGGACATCACTGGAAAAACTCATCGTGAATTTATCCGCAGACGGTAAAGAAAAGTTTGAACACATGACACAGCATTTTGGTGAAGAGGATATAGAACTTCTCCTACAAAAAACAGGTGTATCCCTATGACTATTTCGATGGTCCGCATAGGTTTCAGGAAGCCAGTCTACCTCCAAAAGAAGCATTCCGGAGCAGTCTGACTGGAGAAGACATATCTGATGAAAAGTATGAACACGCCCTCGAGTATGGGAAACATTTAGAATAAACAATCTTGGAGAATACTCGGATCTCTACGTGCTAACTGATGTGCTCGGGCTCGCCGATGTGTTTGAGAACTTTAGGAATCTATGTCTGGAGTCATACGGGCTCGATGCAGCTCACTTTTACACCGCCCCTGGGTTAGCGTGGCAAGCAGCATTGAAAATGACGGGAGTTCAATTAGAGCTACTCACAGACATCGATCAACATCTGTTTATCGAAAAAGGCTTGCGAGGGGGTATATCCATGATCAGTCATCGGTTTGCAGAGGCAAACAACCCATACGTACCAGGTTATGATCCATTGAAACCAAAAGAATACATCACCTACTTAGATGCAAACAATTTGTATGGATGGGCCATGTCTCAATCCCTACCCACTCATGACTTTTCCTGGCTGAGTGATACCGACAAAGACAAGCTTGATGTCACGACAGTTCCGGATGACGCAAGTGAGGGATACATATTAGAAGCAAATCTCGAGTAGTCAACAGATCTCCATGTTATACACAATGAATACCCCTTGGCTCCTGAACGAATAACTGTAGGAAAGGATTATTTGTCAAACTACAGTAAAACATTATGGCGGGATCTAGGAGACTGTGGAAATCAGCATGACTGCTTAGATCATTATCATTCATCCGAAAAACTCATACCAAATCTCAAAAACAAGGAGAAGTATGTCATACATTATCGAAATCTAAAGCAATATCTTTCTCTTGGCATGAAGCTTACAAATGTTCACAGAATATTAGCGTTCAAACAGTCGCATTGGCTGAAGCCTTATATTGATTACAACACCCAAAAAAGGAAGCAATCGCGAAACAGCTTCGAGAAAGATTTCTATAAGCTGATTAATGATAGCGTTTTTTGGAAGACCATGGAAAATTTAAGGAAGAGAATGGATGTCAAACTCGTCAACAGCGAGAAGAAGGCCATGAAATTAACATGTAAACCAACTTTCCACGAGTTTAGGATCTTTTCGGAGGATTTGGTTGGTGTCCACATGCTAAAATCAAAACTATATCTGAACCGACCTATATACGTGGGATTCAGTATTCTCGATGTCTCTAAAACATTTATGTATGACTTTCATTATAATTATATGAAACGAAAATATGGATGCAATGCACGTCTCCTCTTTACCGATACCGACAGTTTGGCCTACGTCATCAGGACAGAGGACATTTATCAAGATATGTCGGAAGACAAACATTTGTTTGACACCTCAGAATATTGCACATCGCATCCTCTCTACAGCACGGAAAATAAAAAGGTATTAGGGAAAATGAAGGACGAAACCTTTGGGAACCCGATTCATGCTTTTGTTGGATTAAAAGCGAAAATGTATGCCTACACTTACAATTGTAAAAAAGAAAAAGATGGGAAAATGTTAGAAACAAACGTAGAATCGAAAAAAGCGAAAGGCATAAAAAAATACGTCATCGAAAACCATACCCGTTTCGAGCACTACAAAGAAAGCCTTCTGCAAAAGAAAATCATAATGTCAAAAATGAACCAGATCAGAAATTATAAACATCAACTTTTTAATGTATCTCTAACCAAAAGAGGCCTTTCGCCATTCGACGACAAACGATATTTGCATGCCGATGGCATCACTAGTTATGCATACGGGCATTGGAGAATATCAGGAGAGTAAACTACCCAAGAAAGGTCTAATGTCAAGACATCGTGTGATGGGAAATGGTGTACATATACACAGATCATTCGAGTACCATCATTCGGGTGGTAGATGACTCTCGACTATTTGTAAATATACATTGTCCATTATAGATTGTTGTACAGATGGGCACAAGATGGGTCCCTGACTTGTGTTCCGTCTCATTAACAGGGACTATAAATATTAAATGTTATTATAATTGGTCGAGTTATTTTTACCCACAATGCAATTGACACGGTATATATATAGGGACAAACTGTAAAACTCTCATTTTGTAATCTGGACGCCGACGAGAACACATCGATATGAAGCACCAGTGTGAAATTTGCTTTAGTGAATATATCTGGCCACATGATTTAAAACGTCACATAAAACATAAACATATGGAAGGAGAGAACAATACCCAGCAGCAGCAGCAGCAGCAGCAGCAGCAGCAGCAGCATCAAGAGTTTGTATTTAAACATCCATTTACCGCAACTGTTTCGGGACCGACCTCATGTGGGAAGACTTATTTTGTCAAAACACTGCTTCAATCTTGTATGACAAAACTATCACCACCTCCTCAGCGTATTTTATGGCTTTACAAACGGTGGCAGCCACTTTATGATGTCATCAAAGCAACGGTTTCACCAGCGGTAGAATTCATCCAAGGGATTCCATTGGATTTAGACCAGGATTCTTTCATTAGTCCAAACGTGAGAAACTTGGTGATCTTGGATGATCTCATGTCGACAGCAAGCAAAGATCCTCGTATCAACGAATTATTTACGGAGGGGAGTCATCACAGAAATTTGTCCGTATTGGCTATCAATCAAAACCTTTTCTACAATAAAGACCCAACACAGAGGAGGAATTGTCACTAGTTAGTGCTATTCAACAATCCTATCGACAAACAGCAGGTCATGACTCTTGCAAGACAGATGTACACTGGGAATCAAGAATATTTGATGAGACATTTCAGTAAGGCTACTGATAAGCCATATGGTTACCTACTCATCGATCTAAAACCATCAACACCCGAATCATCACGCATGCGCAATGACATATTTTCCGAGCGGTCTATAAAAGGACCAACAAAGCACATCAACGATCATTTTGAGACTGACACTCCGACCGTGCAGACGTATACCCAGCAGCAGCAGCAGCAGCAGCAGCAGCAGCAGATATTACCAGATCAAGAAAATATGTCGGCCTGCGACGATTGTGGTATCATGTTTCAAGACGTTCACGATTTACAAAGACACGTAAAGAAATGGTGTCCGGAAAATGATTCCCGAAAAAGGAAGCTACCATCAAATGAAGAGAATGAACCAGTGGTCAAGAAATGGTTGTCTTTAGAGAGTTTAGAATCACAAGACGAAGAAAATGAAAGTGAAGAACACGTGGTTTTTAATGCCATTATGACAAAAGCAAACTCTGTAAACGAAGAAGAATGGAATAAAAAGTAACAGATACGTAAATGAAGGTATGTCTGATGACGAAGCCAAAGCGAAAACAGAGGAAAAGATGAAAGTCAAAGATATGGATAAATTTATCAAAGATTATGGATCGATTATTATGTCCATTCTTAAGCTACAAAATGGTAAGATCCACGAAAAGGTCATGAACGATGTCACGGAGCTCATAGACGATGGTTATGACGATCGCAAGGCAATCAAGATGGCTCTTAAAAAGAACCGTCATGTCTTAGATGAGATGTGGGATGGTGAAGATAGTGATGGTGATGGTGATGAAGATGAGGAGGAAAGAAGATAGTGATGATGATGAAGAATCTGAAGAGGATGAAAACTGATATAAATAGACTTTTTTCTTAATGACGTCATTATAAAGTTTAGCACTCGACGAAGAAGGATGTCGTCTTGGGAAGACTATTTAAAAGACATTTACTTCAATCCCGCCAATGCAGGGAGTTTCTCTGGACCAGACAAGCTGTATCGATACGTGAAGAAAGCTGGGAAATACGTCATAAGTAAATATAATATAAGAAAATGGTTACAACGTCAAGAACCCTACAGCCTGCAGAGAGCACTCCGACATCCATTCAAACGAAACAAAATTTTCGTAACTGGCATCGACGACCAGTGATCTGCGACCTCATGGACATGGTCAAATTTAAGAGTGAAAACGATGGTTACTCTTATATACTTGTCGTGATTGATGTGTTCTCAAAATACTTGTGGTTGAGGCAACTGAAAAACAAGAAGGGAACGTCTGTGTCAAAGGCACTGCAAGACATTCTCAGCGAAGGGAGACAACCCAGTCGTATCCGTAGCGACAAGGGCCAAGAATTTAGATCCAAGGACGTTAACTCTCTACTAAATCGATATGGTATCACGCATCTATACGCACAAAACGAAACCAAAGCTGCTGTAGCCGAGCGTGTCATCAAGACTATTAAAACAAGGTTGTATAGATATTTCACACACGATGGAAACTACGAGTACGTAAAGAAACTACAGTCGTTTGCTGATAGTTACAATCAGACATATCACCGGACGATCGGTATGGCTCCGGCAAATGTAACCGAAACAAAGGAAACTTCTATCTGGTGGAGGATGTATTGGCCGAAAAAACAACCTGTGTCGACAATAACGAAGAAGACTCGTAAACCGTTCAAATTCAAGGTTGGAGATAAAGTGAGATTGACTCATTTGAAGAATCCTTTCACAAGGGAATATGATCAAAGATGGACTGGAGAGATATTCACCATTTCTCAAAAGGTACTTCGAGGAGGTCTACCTCTATATAGAGTCAAAGACTATGATGGGGACGAGATCAAAGGGACTTTCTACCAGTCTGAACTACAGAAAGTGGGAGTCAGGGATGACGACATGTTGAAAGTGGAAACCATTTTTAAGACAAAAGGAAAAGGTCAAAACAAACAATACTACGTGAAATGGCTTCACTGGCCTAAGAAATTCAATTCCTGGATATACGCGTCTGATTTAACCGATTTGTAGGAGAGTGAATTACCCTAGAAAGGTCCAATGTCAGGACCCCGTGTTATGGGAAAGAGCGTACATATACACAGATCGCTCTAGTACTATATCGTGGGAGGTAGATGACTCTCAGTAGCGTAAATATAATTTTGTAAGGATGAACGTAGGATGGCTCTCCGACCCATGTTCATTCAATCGCGACGGGGAAAATAAAACATGTTTGTAAATATATCACCTCCTTGTTATTCGTTATGTAATAATTAAAAATGATGCAATCGTTGCCGTTATCAATAGATGGATTACCCCATGACGATATAAATAGATGGGAAAACCCATATCGTTAGAACCCCCCTCTTCCCATGACGTCATCGATCGGTACCCCCCCCCCCTCTTGAAGGGGGGTGCCATAGGGAGGTGCCAGGTGGTGGTAAGGATTATATAGGAGGTGCACTGGGTGACCCTGTGCCAAAACCGGTACTTTTGTACTACTGTTAGCCAGGGGGAAATGTTTATAAACAGGATTACACCGAGTAAAAAAAGAGTTTCAAATTTCCACTTTATGTACATATGTATATGTTTATAGTAGTACATTTACTATGAGAATATCGAACTGAACATTTTTTTTAAAAACTAAATATGTAAAGTTCTTTTCTGTGAGTGATATGTAATGCTCGCTCGTTATGAGTGGTGATACACCTGTTGAGGCTCTCGAGGAGTCAGTCAAAGACAGTGATGATGAACTTGTATTCTCACAGAGTAACAGTGAAATTTTCAGTCATCTATCTGAAATTATCGGAAATAACGACCGCTTGAAATTTAAAGAAAAATTGAACGAAATTTACAATGGCAATATCACTGAACTTTGTGGTATACGATCGGGCTTATATGAACTCGCACTTGAGAGAAGACGTGATACACCGAAAGGGCAATTGATACGCAGAACAAATGGTGGTAATTCACAAGCTAGTGATAAGTTGCTCGATGATATATACGTGTTATTTCACTACATTGATGGTACAACAGTTAACAGTATGAATATTAACAATCTCCTTCGGATGAAAGAATCAATCTGTGGAGTTCCCTCCTCGGGAGCCTCAGATATCGAGGACCAAGTACAGGTGAGCGCACAGGTAAACAATACAGACGGCTCGGGCAATGACATAGGCGTAAACAACTGTAGGTGTATGTGTAATAACAAGGACACACTTGAATTTCTGAAGAATATTCAATTAGCGATTGATAAAAAGATGGAAGAAATCAAAGTGGAAATGTTAAAACAAACTAATAAGTTGGAAAGAGAAATAAAACGTTATAAGCAAGATATAATGGAAAAAGACACGACAATCAGTTTACTTAAAACAGGAAACGACAGAGAGAAAAATGAAAAGGCAATGTTAAGAAATGAAATACGAATGATTTGCGAACACAATGAAATGGTTGAACATTCCACAGAGGTCTCTAATTAAAAACTGATGCCCACTCTTGAAAAGATAAACAAAAAACTCAATGGAATGGAGGCCAAGTTAGATAGAAAAAACACAGTTGAACCAAAATCAAACAGGCAATGTGTAATGATGAAGAAGTTAAAAACATTTACCGACGTCCAGATGACGTATTAAATGTCTCCGACAGCCACGTTATACAGAATCAAATGAGTGACGGTACTGAGGGACAGGATGAACACCATCTAGTATCGATAACAAACACTCCTACTGAAGGCGGGATACATGCAAAACAATGAGACTACGAAACCTTAAGGTTCGACATCATCGCAAAGACCAGAATGGTTTCCTTTGTCCATGGAGAAGGATTCGTATCCGACGTCTTATGCACCAAGGACAAGTAGAGTCTACGATAAATACGATAAGACAGCGCAATCGTATTCAAAAGTTGTTTCGCAAAATTATCAGCACGATCAAGAGTATGTACAAGCTATACCAACGAAAATTACGTCTCAATATGAATTTTGCGGCGTCAAGACGGGGCCGCGAATAAAGCGTATCGTACTATCGCGTGTAAAGGGTGACGCATCACCCGAATCAGTCACCGAAACCTTAAAAGAGTATGCCTTATCTCGTGGAGTTATTGTGACATTTTTCTTGTGCTAAAGAAGTGGGGAAGGTAATCGTTGGGTTCCGCCGAACTACACTCTGCGTCTGAATATTCGCGCAGACTGTTATGATAGATCCATGGCAGAAAACTTCTGGCCTTCTGACATAAAGGCTCGAGTCTGGGAAACAGCGTCGAGTAGGCAAAGTGATGGATTGCATGATATGGATAACACAACTACTATACCATTCTCCTATTGATGTTGTTAGTGATGACCACTGCTACAAGTATCAACATGGTTGGTTGGAACGCGCGCGGTGTTATGTATGGTATTTGAGCGAACTCTTAAATTCCAAAGACATCATGATTACCACAGAAACATGGCTACTACCTGAGCAATCCGACTTCCTTGATACCATAGATAAGCGATTTAGCAGTTACAATATGACAGATAGCCGAATACCTACTGATATGGAAGAACGGACGCGAGTGACGGGTTACGGTGGCATTGGCATAATGTGGAGAAAAACTCTAAGTCTCTCAGTGGTCTCCATAGACTGTACTTCCCGGATAATATGTGCTGTGATTCCCTGTAACCAAACGAATATATATATAATTGGTTTGTTGATGCCGTCATCAAACTGTAGTAAAACTGATTACATTAATACTCTCGAAACGCTAGAATGTCACTACGACAAATACACAAATGACGGTACCGTACTCATAATAGGAGATTTCAACGCCCACGTCAGTAAAGACTTCGGGACAAAAAAAACCCATAAAAGTGCAAACGAAAAAGGAATTTTATTACAATCATTCATGCAACAAAGACAATTGTGTTCAATGAATAGTCAAACATGGTCTTTCGGACTTGATTATACTTATATGACAAAAAATGGAATTTATAGAACATTTATCGACCACGCTTTGTTTCCAAAGTACGAGATGGATATGGTTAACAGAAGTGGAGTAATCGATGAGTGTGTTATAAATACGTCCGATGATTTGCCGATTGGCTTGACACTTACTCTTCCGCATTATAAAGCAAACGCGATTCCTTACCGATCAGACAGTTTTGTTGTTAACTGGAAAAGAGTTTCTAATGACCAACTCGATACTTTTCGTCTACAAGTGCAACAAAAAGTCAAATTGCTAGACGACGCTATATCGGCTGATATATCTGTCAAGAACACGAGTTCGCTAGGGGATCAAATGAGGTCAAACAAAGGTCAAACATTTTAACATAAAAATGTTTTGAAGGGCGCGTATAAAAGAGCATTCTATCCGGCACATAAAATGACCAATTTCACGGTCATATTATTCAAAATGGCGGAGATATAGGACATCAAAAATCGAAATTTTAGTTTTTATTTGTCCTTGAGCGCCTTTAAACCTGTATGTACAGTCTTGATTTTTCGTACCTATGTTGTATAAAATTTTGTCTTCAAAGCTTATTAATTTCAAGGGGCTATGGCGGAAATATAGCTCTCCAAATATGGCAATTTGTTTCATTTCTTTATTTTTTTCCCGTAATTTGCGAGCTCGTAGGGCTTTTATCATTTTATGTAGGGTGTTGATTTTTTGTAAATGCAGACTTTGGCATATTGTCTGTACAGGCTTGTAATTTCAAAGTCATAAATTTGAAAATGTCATTTCGTTCAATTTTTAACGTAAAATTTACAGTTTGAATGAGATTTCCGATAAAAATGTTCTGAAGATTGGATATGAAAGAGCATATTCTCAGACACATATAATGACTAATTTCAAGGTCATATGACTCAAAATGGCGGAGATATAACACTTCAATTGTCCTTTCGGCGATTTTATTTTGTGCGTTTAATGTTGTGTATCATGTAGTTATACGAATGTGATGAGCTTACATTATGTGGCCAAAGGGAGATAATCGTCACTCTAATTGTACGAGTTATTCCCCATTGGTCGAAGATCTTCATAACAAACATACGTGTTTTATCAAGAGAGCGAGTTCCCCAACCCAACCACACGTCCATGACACACATGTAGTTTGGTAAAAGGCTTCAAGTACTACAAGTTTATTCAGAATATCTTTGTATAGAAGATTAAAAGGTGCCTGAGAGAAGGGCCAAAGAGTCAAATTAAAATTCAGATTAAAAAATATTAAAAAGATTTTATCATTACTTATATCAATACAATGTACATAGGTGGAAATCCCGTGTTTTGATCGCGATCAAAACTAGTTTTACTTTGAATTTATTCTGGCCTTTTATTTCGGATTATTAATATACAAGCTGTATACCGTTTTTACCTCATTATGTCGATGTTGGTCATTACCTTTATTTCAAATAAATGTTGACATGGGGAATTCCCCACACCATACATATATATTGTCTCTTTTATAATGGAAGCTTAATACAATTGTTCGTTAACGCATACGTTAAAATATTCCTCGAGGTTCCGGTTTTCCTCTTATTTTTCTATCGTTTTGAATACATGTATATATGTTACAAAATATCAAATACAAATATTTCCATCACTGATGATCTGCAATGATATTCATTTTGAATACATATCTTATTTACATGACATTTAGATATAATGTCGTCACCAAATATGTGGATAACACACGATTTAGATATAATCCTGTGTAGTATAGTGGTAAGTATCCCCGCCTATTACGCGGGAGACCGGGGTTCAATTCCCCGCCGCGGAGGATTATTGTTTATGTGTTTTAATACTTGAAAACTGCCTGAGAATTTTGTTGAATTTTCAGTTAATCTTTTATTCACTGTTAAATGAACAAAATATAGAGGTAAGTAACATCAAATTAGGCGATGTATAATCCTATCAGACGACCAATGTATTGGTTTTTTTCTCAACATACACATAGGGCATTAGAATTGTAGCTTCTGTCCCTTAGGATCGCATGTTTTCTCCTCGACTTTCTTCTTCCTAACGTCTCCCTTGACACCACTTCACTTCACTTATGGCCTTCAGTAGAGCGCTAGCTTTTGTGAGGAAGACTCAGAGTTTTTTCCCTAACCAAGACACATCATAACCTATAAAAGTGATAGTTTATGCTCCTGCTAATTAACCCTGAGTATCAAGGGAATGGGGACGACTTGTTTGCCCGTTTTCAGTATAATGAAAAAGAGTGGATTGCGTTTGTTCAATGTCTTCGGTGACATGACTCAGTGAGATCGGAATATAAAAAGAGCAAGGTTCCACTAATATACCACATAGGCCATGGGCTAGGAGGGTCCCACATGCACCCCCACCCCCCAAACCTCCGAACCAATATTTTTCTTAACCCTTATGACCCACTGATCACAAATCACAAATGGTGTCGTACAATATATTGCTTTTGGTGGCATTTTGCTACATGAAAAACAAATACGATTAAGATACACAATTAAAAAACAACATAGAAATATCTTGATACTTTCATCTGAAACAATTATATTCTTTCGTTTACTTGAACAAAAGGATGTTTTCATCAATGCCATACAATAATGAGGTCTCAAAGAAATGATAAAAATAAATAGAAGAATAATAGAATCTTACATGGGTCTGTGAAGTGGACAGGGATATCTCAACCCTCGTGAAAGATTTTGGCCGGTCAACCCGAGGCTCCCATAATTAGAAGAAAAAATGATGAAATTCCACTTGGTTTCCAGCTTTTTCATCGCGCCATGATCGCAGGAACGTCGTTATGCGTCAAAATTGATGACGTCATCTACAATGCGCGCCGCAGTTACGCCGCATGTATTGATGACCTCACGTTATTTTCTAGCGCGTGTGAGCTGTCTTACGCCCCCCTGTGTAAGATAGAAATATCTTTTCCCTAGCATTCACGGGATATCCCTGTGAAGTTTGTAGAAAGAAATTTCTTTCATACCTACGGGTGTAATAATGGCTGGTCTAGGGCAATACACTCATGCCGCCTGAGGCTGTATTGCATGTCTACCCATGCAATAAAGCCTCGTGACGTCACGGTTTCAACAAAATTTCTATTTCCTCGGTAAAATTTTAACATTTTTATCACAAACTTGGCTGGGTTTACAATAAAATATGCAAACATCAGAATTTTTGTTGAAAATATCACGTAAAAAAATTGACTTTCAGCCGTGGATTTCTTCGAATTGATATCAAAATGACGTCGAGGTATGCAAGAAAAATACTCGGGATCACAAAATATTGCAAAACCCTCGGCAAGCCTCGGGTTTTACTACATTTTGTGACCCTCGGGTAGAATATCCCTATCCTTCATATCCACATATGAAAGAGTCTTATAATCTCACACCGGTAAAACTGTGGATATCCTTGTCTGGGGTAAGACAAAAAAAATCATATTGTTCCGGTAGTGACAACTCCATCTAGTCTTTGTTTTCAATTCACATCTTGTTGTAACGCTTCTTTTCACACGTTCCCACATTTATTTTATGTACATTATTGTTCCCTCCCTTGGGTCCACAATATTATTGTCGGATATACAATAAAACAAACAGCGACTGGAAGTAAGAGAACAACCTCTTAAAACTATCCATAAAGGCATTACTCTAAACCAAAATTACCTAAAACTAATTGCTGTTAAGGAATGAATTCTTAACCCTGAAGTTTAATTAACTTCAGATTAGAGTCACAGATTGTCCCAATACAGATGTATGATATAATACTATAAAACCCACATTGAAGCTAAATCTGATTTGATTATAACGCATTCAATTATATCGTCATGTCATCGAATTACAAGGACAATAATACCTATTCATCACCATGTACACGATGTACGTTGTATAGCAATGCTGGGTCATTGAGCACAATCCACATTGCAGTCAATGTGCCTTATATGGCCAAATCTTGGTGATTTCGCAGTAATTGGCATGTTTACGTCATTGTATTAAATATCCAGTACAAAACTCCGGCTGACTGTTTGGAATCAAAATACGTTATACCCAGTCAATGTTTTAGAGGACAAGTTGTTAAAAAGATTGTTGTATCAACAAATTCAAAATGGCTTCTGAAGATCTGAAGATCAAACTAGAAAAATGGAGGAAGGTTAGAACTGAAACTGTCACAAAGTTACGCCAACTTGCTGATGACCTTGACCAAATGGAAAAAAGGGCTAATATCTCACAAGCCGCAGGAACATCAGCATCAATAGTATCAGGAGTCGGAGCCATCGTCTGCTTTGGATTAGCATTCGCCACAGCAGGGATCAGCATAATTCCCGGTATCGTATTTACCGCGATCGGCGGGAGCGGTGGAATAACCTCGTTAGGAGCATCAGTTGGTAAACATTTTCACCAGAAGAATTTACTGAAACAAGTCCAACAATGTTTGGAAAATGATAGAAAGCTATCTGAAAGAATGAATGAGACAATTGCAAGGATAAATGTATCCTGGACATTAAAAAGCAGTTTAGGAGGCGGAAAGGTCATAGCTCGAGGTGTGAGCGGGGGAGCAGACATCGCTGAAGCTGCCAACATTGGGGTGAAAACAACAGCTCGATCCGTATCCAAGGTGGCGAGTATTGTTGTTTTTGCATTTGATGTTTTACTGTTACCGGTAGATATATATATACTCGTGGACACTTCCATTAAGTTACATAAGGGATCAACAAACGAAGCAGCCGCTAAAGTACGAAAGGTCGCGGAAGATTTGGAGAAGGAAATAAATGAGACATTTTATTTAAAAATATAAAGGCCTAAGGAAAAGCTATGTGGATTCCCATGCCCTCCCAAAAGAACTTTTGATTTATTTTGTGATTAAGCAATGTTTAGTTTTCATCAACCCTTTTTTACGACATTTGATAAGTCAATTAATGATCTAAGCAATCGATAGGAGGAAAGGAATAAGACATGATTTAATAACGGAACACTTAAAGAACAAATGTGTATATGGATTACCTTACCGTCCTAAACGGACTTTTAAAGTGATGGGAGACTTAAAAAGAACAAATGTGTATATGATTTCCTTACCGTCCTATACGGACTTTTAAAGTGATGGAAGACTTAAAGAACAAATGTGTATATGATTTCCTTACCGTCCTATACGGACTTTTAAAGTGATGGGAGACTTAAAAAGAACAAATGTGTATATCGATTTCCTTACCGTCCTATACGGACTTTTAAAGTGATGGGAGACTTAAAGAACAAATGGGTATATGATTTCCTTACCGTCCTATACGGACTTTTAAAGTGATGGAAGACTTAAAGAACAAATGTGTATATGGATTTCCTTACCGTCCTATACGGACTTTTAAAGTGATGGGAGACTTAAAAAGAACAAATGTGTATATGATTTCCTTACCGTCCTATACGGACTTTTAAAGTGATGGGAGACTTAAAAAGAACAAATGTGTATATCGATTTCCTAACCGTTCTATACGGACTTTTAAAGTGATGGGAGACTTAAAAAGAACAAATGTGTATATCGATTTCCTAACCGTTCTATACGGACTTTTAAAGTGATGGGAGACTTAAAAAGAACAAATGTGTATATGGATTTCCTTACCGTCCTATACGGACTTTTAAAGGGATGGGAGACTTAAAAAGAACAAATGTGTATATGGATTTCCTTACCGTCCTATACGGACTTTTAAAGTGATGGGAGACTTAAAAAGAACAAATGTGTATATGGATTTCCTTAACGTCTTATACGGACTTTTAAAGTGATGGGAGACTTAAAAAGAACAAATGTGTATATGGATTTCCTTACCGTCCTATTCGGACTTTTAAAGTGATGGGAGACTTAAAAAGAACAAATGTGTATATGGATTTCCTTACCGTCCTATACGGACTTTTAAAGCGATGGGAGACTTAAAAAGAACAAATGTGTATATGGATTTCCTTACCGTCCTATACGGACTTTTAAAGCGATGGGAGACTTAAAAAGAACAAATGTGTATATGGATTTCCTTACCGTCCTATACGGACTTTTAAAGTGATGGTAGTGATTTGACCACATTAGGTTTTTTGTGTGTTTATATTTCCCGACACGTCAACACGTGTCACGTCTGATATCAAGGTACATATTCATTTTCCATTGCTTACTTCTCCATTACTACTGATTATTTGGTGACATACATTATTCAAAACTACAACCGCATGAACTATAAAGACATTCTTAATCAATTCTTTACTTCGAATTATAAATGTTGGTTCAATATATTGGTTTTATGTGTTTATTTTAACATTAATGGCATTGAGGTTTAATGGGAATAGATTAATTATTTTTGTGCAAATATAAATAAATGCTAGGTTCTACATTTTCAAAAACCTTGCGGAAAAGAATTTATCCCAAATTAATGTACACTTGTGTATACATGCATATTTGCAGATACATTGAATTATTACTATTAAATATGTGCTATAAATCAATATGCTTAACAAGCTCTTAAGAAACGGTATTGCTGTGAATAATGTCTCATTATCTAATTTAATCAGCTATTATGTTAATATATTATGTTAAATGAATAATATATATTATATAAATTATATATTTTTACATTTTTACTAAAATGAGTCGTTTTTTATGTTTATCTGATATATTATGCAAAATTATTTATTTAATACGAGTGTATTCGATTTTAATATCAAAACGACAATTAAAGGTTATCTTATTACACGTTACAATACGTGTAGATTGAAAAACCTGAGAAAATTGGGAAAAAATTTCAGAATCCAACATTGTTTTTATAAACATGTATATGCGATCAGCTTGCATGTTACGTATTTGTATTTTTAAGGATTATAAAGGTTCACTCGGAATGAAAAAGAAAGACAACAAAGAAAATGTTATGTATGTGATATCAGTGTGTTGATATTAGTAAATATTTACTGAATACTTGACTCATCACGTAATTTTATATATCAAAGTATCTTATCAAAACATGGGTATTAGAGATATTGAGAAGACTTTCTTTTTTCTACCCTTTTCAGACGTTAATTAAGAAATCTCATTTCATTAAAATCTCTCAGATTTAGCAAAACTCTGCTGGGCTCAAGTACTATCATACCCGATTTTAATTTATTTAATTGATTTTTTTTGGAGGGGGGATCTGGCGGCCTATTTTGCCGTCGAGAAAAAACGCAAACAAATTAAATTCCTGATAGTCTTTTTTAATTAAAGCAGAAACATATATGTAGCGGTATAAGAAAGATTGGAAACTCAATAACACCAATTTTACGATCGGATTTTCAGGTGTACTACTAATGAGAATGTGTTACTAAATACATGTAGTTAAATATAAGACGATAACCGTATGATATGTTACAAAAGTCCAGGAATTTGGGAAAGACAAAATAGTGTTTTAAATCATATCTCAATAAAATAAAATGCACTTCCGCTTTTGAATATCTGATTTCTAAGAGAAAAAAATATGTAAAATTGGTTAATTTCTATTCCGCTACACCTGCTTATTTTATTAGACTTTTTTGTCTAACATATAAACCTAATTAAATAGAAAGGTTTGATTAACGAACAAGTTATTTTCATGCATTCAAAAATCATACACAATGTACAACATGTTAATTAATAAAGCTTGTTATTTCAGACCATGATATGTTTAAACGTGATGATATTTAAACAAAAATATCATGTTTAACGAATACATTTAAAAGAAGTTAGCCAAGGGGAAATGTCTATAAACAGGATTACTCTCTGCCGTCAGTCACTGAGTAAAAAAAAAGAGTTTCCAATTTCCACTTTATATACACATGTATATGCTTTAATACAGTAAAAGAAGAAAACAAGTTTCTACACTTGTTTGGAGACAAACATGTCTGATTAACAAATTTATAAATATGGTATTACCTTTATACAGCTATGGTGGTATGCTATAACCCCATCGACGTCCTCAGTCGAGGCCATCCTCATAGTGTGTTTCGATCCCTTATTCTGTACACTATCAAGATGGGGATCTATAGTGATGACCAGTCACTGCGCGTTGGTAGTAGGTGTCCAGCTACCAATGTCCTTCTTCAACACCCAGTACGAAGATCTTGCTGTTGCATTGGCCATCCTCTGTTATTCTGGTCCTGTCCGACAAACCTAATGCAGAAAGCATTTACAACATAAATTGAACTATTAAGCCTCTACATCTAACCTCAACTGGCCTGGGTAGTAGCTCTTTATCTGTCAACCGTGTTCCCTGCATTCCATCCGCATGCTCCATCCTCTTTCTGTGGTGGGCTTCACTCAGTTCGCTGCACCTTTCTTCCGATTGGACTGTTTGAAGACGATAACAAAAGAGCCATATTCGGTCTGAGTTTGATGGTAACAAAAATATCATAATCGGAAAAAATTAATACCACGTAAATCCATGTCTGACTGATGATTCTGTTGGACATCCCTGGTCTAGAAGTTTGTGTTTTACCTTCCTTCAAAGCCTTATATGTGTATGGCTGGATCTTGGTTGGCTGATCTTGCTCCTCTGCTCTTTTTTTTCAAAATGTCTACCAGCGCCCTTAGGACTTTGTTGTGACACCATATATGATTCTCTCGTATTTATCTTCTGTCATGTGCCCTTGACTAAGGTCAAATGACAGGGGGGGGGGGTGAATGTGTTTTGGAGAGTTCCTCTCTGTCACTCAAAAGGCAGTCTAGGGTTTCTACTAGCTCCCGTTTGTGTTGGTGTTGGTAGGACATCATATACAAATCGGAGGAAGAACTGCAGTTTGAATGGGTAGTTCTTTCAGATTACTGACTAGGACAGTGTATGCAAGTTTGTATCTCACCTTGTTCATGCCTCTGAACACCTTGTTCCACTTCTTCTCCGGCCTCCCGTCTTTCATCGTTTACTTCATATTTCCTTCTGTACCATCGTTGCCCTTTCTGCTACATCGGCTTTCTTCCAGAGAGTGTTCCTATGCCCTGTCTCTCTCCTGGGGTTTTCTCAACGATATCTTCGTATCGCAACTGGGTTTCTTCTTCGTTTGTTGCCTTAGATACTGACTACTTCCTGTCAGAGCGTATCTTTAAGCCTGCTAGGCGCACTTTGTCATACTTGGACCCTATCAAGGTCATGGTGACCCTTGCCCGTCTTGAATTCTTCAACTTACGAGGAGATGGAACGCTGATGATTTACTCTCCAGTTGTATAAGTCCACTGTAATAAAGCTTGGAGAGACTCCCAACCACATCGGTGTCTATTGGAGTACGATTTGTCTTCTCCAAAGCTGATGTTGTAATTTTGTAAAGCATCAGGGACCAGGCTAGTTGTGGCAGGATACCTTGCTGGTACATTCAGACTTTGAATTTCCCTAAGAGACCTATTCTCGGGCACCAAAAAACTATTCTCAGACATTTTTTTTACTCAAACATATGATTTTACATAGGCTTGAGTGAAAAATCTGTCTGAGAAAGTTTTATGGTGCCGGGCGCTGTTGTACTACTACCATGATGATATATATTAGATTTGTTCCCAGGTGATTCGTCAAACCACTTTCCCGGGCATTTGATGGGATTTCCGATTAATGATAAAATACAATAAATTTCATTAAAATCGCATGTTTCATAGAAACAACTAAATAGCTCTTGTGAGGTGTTATCGCGACAATAAATTGATAATATCACAGAATTAGAATGCTTCTTTTGTTTGAAAACATCATCATTACTTTCTGGGTTTGAAGGTCATTCTAGGGCTCTCTGAATAGGAATGTCCGTGGTGTTCTTGTAGTGATGGTGTGATCATGTGTAAGGAGAGGGCGTGTACTTATATAGGCATTTTGTCTGTTAATTCTGATTGTCTTTTTAATCAGACAATGAATATTCTGAAATGAAAAATGGTGTGAATGCTTGCTTAGATGTTACTGGATGTCATTGAGCCCCTTGCTTTCTTTCTCCGGCTTGGATGACTATATTCATACCTATTACGAATAGTGATATGGTAAAACTTGTTGTAAATATCTTGGTTTGTAAATTAATAATTATTTTAGTTAAATTGTTCAGAAGATGATAATAAGTGTAGCATTAACGTTAAGCTTACTGAGTATCACTCCCATTTTAAAAATTGAAAAAAAGAAATAGGAAAGGAAGTGGGCCTATATACTCCGATAAATAAAATATCCATATTGTCATTTATTACTATGTACTTATATTTGCCCCAAATCGGCGCTGGGTAAACGCACAGGGACCTGGCACGAAAATTTTTAACCAATAATATACATATATAGATTATAGTATCAAGGGCATGAACTCGGCGGTCGAGAAAAACGGACCTATTTTTTAAAAACCGTGATTATTTTAATAAAAAGGTTATATACAACATTGACGGATATCTTACCTTAAAGAGAAATAATTTATCTTTCCATTGAGTGCTTGATGAACAAAATTGGCCAAGTATTGACGAAGTTATGGCTTGATGAATCGGGAAATTTACGACAAATATGCTAGGTAGATTTTCCCTGTCCGGTCGAAATGTCGTCTCGACTCTAATGGGTACCTCAAAAACCAAGCCAAAATAACAAAATCTACGCTTGTGGTGGTAAACAGTACCCATAACTGTGTTCATCCACAATCTCCTTTGGAGGTGACATGACCCGTAGTACTTTGCAGAAACTCAATTTAAACATCGTGTAGCTCACTTACTTTAACCGTCACCGCCATGTTCATTTTTCTCTCGGAACGCTTCTCGACTTTACACATCGTGACTACATTATGCAAATTATGTAGTGTTGTGCTTGTGAGTTAACTCGAGAAGCGTTCCGAAAAACACATGAACTTGGCGGTGACAGTTAAAGCAGAAACATATATACATAGAGATTGGCAACTCCGCCATTTTTACGATCAGCAGATGTACCACTGTGTGGGCTTAGGGGTTTTTAGATAAACTTTTAAATAGTTCAATACAGCAGACAAACTTTGAAATGTTATAAAATTTCAGTAATATTTAGATGGTTTGAGTACGATTTTGGTAAGAAAAAAACAATATTTTAACTTATATATAGGCCTAATAAAACAAAATGCACTTCCGGTTTTGAATGTCTGATTTTCGAAAAACTAGGTAAAATTGCCTATTTTCATGCTTTCAAAAATCATATTAAATAACATCAATTGGAAAAACTGGTCACATCAAACCATGATATAATGTTTAAACTTTGTATTGATGCAAAAATATCATGTTTAAAACAGAGATTTAAATAGTAGGGATAAGAAGGTACCTCATAGCCTTACTTAACGACGCCCGCAGCGGAAGCTATCCCAGAGTGCATCGCGTGTCTAAATTACAGTCGAGTACAGTCTAACGACGCCATTTTGAAACTACGCTTCGTCCGATGAAGCGATCTAGGCTATAATTCAGGAGATGAACAGAAAAAAAACAAGTTTCTTAAAGTGTGTTCTTTATTGAAAGAATAATCCATCACATTTTCATAATTGTAGTGGTGTTAAACTAATTATATAAATAAACGTAATGTTAACTGTGAATTTCCTGATCCCGGCATGGTTACACTTCCTCGATCGTACAATCGATCGCCCCGTGAAATATTAATATAATAAAATCCACGTACTCTGGCCTCACTTAACTCAACGGGGGTCCGTTTACCTGTGTCTGAGTCTATAAGGTTTTGTAAATAAGATATTTTTCTAATTTTAATTTTCCCAAACAGCTTTAATATAATGCACAGAACCATATTGAAATAAAAGTCAATTCTAAGTGAAATGTAAACATTCCGCTTTACCAGAGATTTGAATATAATTTATTTTAATACCTTGCTTTACCAAGCATTTTTTTTTACTAAAGCCGAATTGAATTTCCAGGGTTTAACTCATTATGTGTCGTATTTTTCAATCTAACGAATCAAGAAAAGCTTTTATAATATGTCATTAATCACCAAAATTTACCAACATTTTTATTATTACTTACAGAATTTTCAGTGCATAGGTTTTAATTTTACATTTTTTCATAAAAAAAACAACACAGAAATATATATATATATGCATGAGATGAGCGTCTCCAATGTAACAGTAAAAAAAGCTATGATATACTTTTCGATGTGTATTGGTTTGTATATAGTCAAATATGCCGTACACAGATTCAGATTTCAGACTTTATTTCACTCGCAGACATACAAGTATGTAACAGGGGGTCACTATACATAATATAAACATACAAGTATATTGGGCCCATAGCGCAACAGTGCATTACAATATGTATTAGTGATGTACATGCTCAATCAATAGTTTTTCAAATTTTTTTTCAAAAACTTACATATATTTGTCAGAACGGTAATGTTACATATAGTAAACAGGCCTTTCATTTTGATAACACTATGGTTTCTATAATAGTAACTTGGTATATACATTTCTCGTAAACGTTTCACCATTTCATTACTGCATTGAAACAAATAATGATATTCGTTTCCAATATCAGTAAAACATAGATTACAAGTTATATTTACTTCAGGGGTCCCAGTCCATCTTCCAGTTTCTATAGGTAAGTGCATGTTCGAGGTTCTGAATTTTATGATGATTTGTCTATCTATTGGCTTTAGTTTCACAAGATACTTTTCAAATTCAAAATTGCTTTTAAAAATAGAATAAGTACGACCTCTTGATGAATTCTCTATATCATTAAACCATTTTTGTACAAATTGATCTTGTAATCTTTGTTTTACGATAGATTTCAAATATTCTCTATTATATGTACATTTGTACATACATTCTGGAAGTCCCATATATAATTCAAACCAGTTTCTTCGTACACAGCATCGTTGGCTAACACTATGATAACTCGCCTCCAGCTATTAGTGCGCAGACGCACGGCTTGGTCTCGCGGTAACCGTTCATCCGTTTACGATAACAATAGGTGGGTACGTGATATCGCGAGAACAGCCCTAGTTACATTTAAATCTCTGTTTAAAAGAAAACACTTAAAAGTAGTTAGCCAAGGCAAAATGCCTATTAACCGGAGGTCCCTCTGCCTGTCAACGAAGACAAAGAAGGAGTTTTCAATCTATATGTTTATATGTTTCTGGTTAAAGTAAGAGAGCTACACGATGTTTAAATGGAGTTTCTACAAAGTACGGGTCATGACACCTCCAAAGGAGATTGTGGATGAACACAGTTATTGGTACTATTTACCACCACAAGCGTAGATTTTGTGATTTTGGCTTGGTTTTTGAGGTACCCATTAGAGCCGAGATGACATTTCGACCGGACAGGGAAATGTCTACCTAGCATATTTTTCGTAAATTTCATTTCATTTCAACAAATTTTATTGCAAATAATATGCAAATTGATTTGGCAACAGGCAAAGCCTATATTTCCCGATTCATCAAGTCATAACTTCGTCAATACTTGGCCAATTTTGTTCATCAAGCACTCAATGGAAAGATAAATTATTTCTCTTTAAAGTAAGATATCCGTCAATGTTGCATAGAACCATTTTATTAAAATAATCATGGTTTTTTAAAAAATAGGTCCGTTTTTCTCGACCGCCGAGTTCATACCCTTGATACTATAATATATATATATGTATAGTATACTGTTAGTTTAAAAAATCGTGCCAGGTCCCTGTGGGTAAACGAGAGGTAATGGAACGCCCAAAACTTTTTATTAATCGAATGCGCCGTAAGTGTAACTCTTTAGCGTAGAGGAGTAAAACATTCAACTTCCTGTTCAGTGAAAGTCATCACGCGTGGTCAAAACCTAGAGAAAAATATCTTCCTCAACGTCATTTTAGGTTAATTCTCATAATAAGATGGCATCTTTGAGGAACTTAGAGAAAGCCAGGGCGAGAGAACACAGGGAGAGAAGTCAGGTAATCACCAGATATATGTTTTAATCTTACAATGCATATTACTGCTGTCTGATCGTTTTGACTTGAGCTAGCAGATGCCAACTGGACAGCTGAATATGGCCACAGACCAGTAATGTGATCTGTGATATTGCAATGATTTTACTTTAATTTATGCCATTACAACTGTTTAAAGCCTCATGGCCCCTCCTCCTACTCAAGTTTGTTACTCTTGATTTGACAATTGTTGTTAATTAGCCTAATAATCATTTGAACATACAATATACTACTCCACGTGTATGACGTCGTCTCCAACCCTGATTACATTAGTTGGATCACGACGCAATTTTAAAAAGTATCTCGTTGTGTTAACCTCTAACAATAATATATAGTATACATATATATATATACTCCAACAATGTTAGAGGTATAGCACGACGAGACACCTTTGATCATTACGTCGTGTCTAACCTCTAACAATCGAGGCAGGATTCACACGGCGCAGAAATGGGCTCGATATAAATTCAAAATTTCAAGTTGTGTTTACACTAACCTTTCATATCCTGAAAGAATTATCCCAAATCATGTTAAATCCAAAATTCAAAACGTCACTATTGCACTTTTATACCGAATTAAGACATTTCTTTACCCCCACCACTATTTGTAAGTCTACCCGGTCGCCATTTTTACTCGGTTGTTACAAATTACGGAATGGTGACGGAAAGTAAAAGTATCATTATCTATAAAATATCTTCCAGTATTTCGACTAAAATGCATTAATTTATTTAAATATTTCCTGAATCAATGAGAACTGATAAAAAATACTTGTTTCCGGGCATATAAACAACCTTGGTTACCACTATTAATATTATCTTTCCACTTGATACACCGTACTATAATTTGATAAACCGGAAGTGACGAAAATTTGAATAGGAATTAACCTAGATTATACAGCGATGCACATTATTGCTATGGGTCAACTCTTAAATGTGTGATGATTCCGTGGATTAATGTTATGTCATACCTATTCTTATACCAGGATGTGTTCATGGATAACTACTGATTCACGCTATACATGTTTTTTGACATTCTGGTAAGTTTTTCACTTCGTAATTAAGCGTCAAAGTTCCGCTCTAATTTGAGGGCGTAACTTGCGAAGACTCATATAGGGGTTGGGCATTAGATCTCGGTATTGCACATCAGAAGTTTCTCAATATCGAGATCTAATATTATTGGATTAACATATATAAAAAATACCCCTATATACTTTTATATAGTATAAGTGCTACGTACGTACACCTGTTGTCGAGGATGATTTCATATAGGCTTGTGAGTATATATATGTATATCTGCGGGTTATTTATAAATACGCCGATTCCGGGATACAACATTCAATCAGTTTAGTCATGTGACTTTCAACACCATGTGACTTAATTTAGAGCACATTTGAAACAAAATGGAGGCATATGTAATGATGTCATGATTGAACACGATGGAAAATTACATATCATGATACAACATTTAACATTAATTATCAGAACATATTGTATTAAATATAATCTAAATATGCACGAAAATTGAATTTAGACACTTCATAAGGAAATGACATGTAAATTACGGCATCAAATGGAGATGTCACCTAGCAGTTGGAAATCAGCGGCATCTGACGTCTCACTCACAAATATTTCATAACTTACCTGGGTGCATTTTCCAAAAAATCAATAACAAATGGAAACACAAAACACAACAGTTTATCTAAATTCCGTTATCGAGCAAGTATTACCGACTATGACCTTTACCCGGACATTGGTATTCTCTGCCTATAAGTATCATCGCCATGACGGAAAAATGTGCCCTAAATTTTTTGCGGTCACATGACCAAATCAACGTTTTCTACCTCCTACCTAGAAGAGTTCCTTGTATCCCCAAATCGGCGTATTAGGTGTTACAGTTTTGTAAGTGCAAAATATCTCACCGCAGAAGCCTTATACATGTACATGTAGATGCAATCGTTCTGGAAATTAAGGTTTTAGGAAGTAGTTGGCGAGCACTTAATGTCTAACAGACATGTTTCTAGTTTATATATATATACTATATATTATTGACACATCAAACTCCTGTGGTTGGAGTAACAATATAGATGCATTTGAATAATTTCATTTTTGTTAACAAAAATGATCATTTACATTTGCTTTCATAGTCAATTTTTGTCTGGCTATAGACTGAACATTGTAAACAAATTAATATCATATTTCAATTGAATTCATTTTAGCCGGCTGGTAGAGCAAAACTGGGATACCTTGAAAAGAAGAAAGATTATAAGGAAAGAGCAAAGTAAGTCATCAACAAATAAAAGCACACTTTACAGTAAAATGAAAATAGGGCATGGTATGATAAGCATAACAAAAATAAAGTTGCCAAATAAATGTAATGAAACAAAATCATTTCTTAACAACTCATTATATGTGTGGGTTTTTTTTTCAAACTGTTGAATTTTATATTTAAATACCACTACTTATAGAAATGTTGTATGACATATTGAGATATCAAGCTTTATTTATTTGACACTTTATAATAAAATAGTTTTAATTCATGTGACTTCCATTCTTAACCTTTGTTTCGAAAAACCCTTAGAGGGATCTATTATTGTGTACAGCAACATTGATGAAAATAATCTTAATAAAACTTGCTAATTAATCTGGTTTACATTTTAAGGATTCAGAATATTGATGTTACAATAATACAATTCAAAAACTAACTTTCTGTACAGTGACTACCACAGGCAACAAAACACTTTAAAAGCTCTAAAGAAGAAAGCCCTGAACAAGAATCCAGATGAATTTTACTTCAACATGGTCAAAACCCAGAAGGTGGTAAGTAGTTTTCCATATAAATCTTAACTTTGTCTTTGGATTGATTTTAATTGATGTATTAATATGATTATTTTATGTTTTCATATTTTCTTTTCTTTATCTCTGTTATTATTTAGAGCTTCTGTTTTCACTCCTCCTGTCATCCTAATACAATATAGACTCTTGTATTAAAGGAAATGTCCTTTTCTTTGATAAAGCATATTTTTGTAATGTTTGAATTCATTTTGAAAATAAAATGATGCTTTAGATGTACATTAGATATCATATAAATATTTGATTGATTTTGTTTCACAGGATGGGGTTCACCAAAGGAAGGAAGAGACTGAACCAGAGGTGACAGAGGTGCAAACAAAATTGATGTTCTCTCAGGATCTTCGCTATGTCAATATGAAACGAACAGCAGAGCTAAAGGTGAGCTTTTTATACTCAAAGGTTCACCATAACATGACCAATTCTGAGTTGTTATTTACTACTTCATCTGCAGAGAATGGGATATTGACAATTCATGAGTCAGAATTAATGATTGTCCAACAAAAATGCTAAAAAAATCTTAAATATAATCCAACTTAAGAAAGTTATTCTGGTTTCAATTTTATATTGATGAAATTTCACTCGTGAAATGTGAGTGTTTTTGTGTTGAATAGTTTATGTTATTCCGTATTTGCATTTTACAGAGTTATCTTCCCTTGCGGGAAGGAATTGATTGTGTTTCAGTGAGTAACGTCATACTTTTCAGAGAAAACGATGTGAGAGGCGCTCACAAAATAATAACGTCACAATAGATACCGACCCAAAAGGAAGGTAACTCTGCAATTAATAAGCAAATACAGATATTAAGCAGTAAATATTGTCCAGAGTGATTACTCGAGTACAAAGTAACTTTATCACTGATGTAAATACATGTATATTCTCAGGATAACTTTTGTATCTTCTATTTATTGTCCCCTGAAATTAGTAACAACAACAATGTGATTTTGAAACTTTTTGACAGAAAATTGAGAAGTTGAAGGCATCTTTACATCTCCTAGACAGTGAGGACAAACCGAAAAACAAACACACAATATTTGTGGATAAAGAGAAAGATGGTATGTTGTGATTGCCTATACTAACATTGTTGGACTCCATTAAATCTAGAGATACATAATATTACCTTTGTCCACCTACTCCCTGTTCTGTCCATTCCCTCCGTCCAGATTTCATACATGTGTGTGCATGTATGTTTTCGAGACATTGCTAGATAGCAGGATTGTTTATGGTATTGAGAAAAAATCTTTCTACCAGTAATGTTAAGTGAAGTATGTTTTTGTTTCAAAAACTTTTTATTATTAGTGATGTAGGTGATCCCCTCACCATAACTTAAATAAATGATATTGTAAAATGTGATTTCAAGACAACATTGTTCATACATCTACCGCATAGTGAAAGAAAAAATGTTTATTTTGTCTCTTAGTTAAGAAGTTTGATGCAGCAAAACACTTTGACACCCATCCTTCACTTCTTGGACGAGCCTACAACAGACCTACCACAGAAATGTTACAAACTGGACAGATTCCAATCCCTGGTGACCACACAGAGCTGGAGGTAAGCTTAGTTCCTTATCAAAAGGATGAGCATGCAGATATCAGACAAGCCTTGGACATGTCAATATATTTGATTCTAGATAATGGAAGGGAAGTAACTCTACTCTTTTCTTTTACTAAATGCTGTTGTTGGTAGAAAGGTTGGTTATGATATGATGCAAAGATAGCTCATCCATTTGATGTATAATCAAGTTTCAGAGCAAAAATATCAAATGTATTGTATGTCTAATATATCTACCATTATCAATTTTTTTCAGGAATTGGCAAAAGAAAAGGACAAAAAGTACAAAGAACTGACCAAAAGAATTGAACGAGAAAAAGAACTACGCATTATAGCACAGAAACTGGAAATGAAAAAGCATCTTATGGTAAAGTTCTTGTTGAATAACATATATTTAAAAATGTTTTCATATACACATATTTTTTTCATGTAAAATTTTTTTTCATATAAAAAAATAATGTAAATGTAAACTGGGAAACTAGAGTTATGTACCTGGCTCTTGGATCATAAAACATCTTTGACTTAACTTTTTGCTTAACCAATCAATAATGACATTACTTTTTGTAACATCGTCTGTGATTGGCTAGCTTTAAACTTTATACTGTTTTATGATCTTAGGGCCTAGTGTTGGTTAACAGACATTAAACATATGGCACTGAATTAAATGGTGCACCTAGACATAAAACATTTTATCTACTGGTAAATACAGTGTTTGTGTGAATAATATTTTCTTGTTTCATTATTCAGGCAAAGAAGGAAAAGAAGAAGAAAATTGCTGATGAGACAAAAACATCTGCTGCACAATACAGATGGTGTACTCAGAGAAAAAAGTGAGGAATCATCTGTACAGAAACTGATTGCAACAGAATCGGATATACAGCTCATAGTCTTCAGAATGTTCATAGTTGAACTCATGAATTGACTATTGATTCTCAGAAATGCTGCTTGGGCTAGCCCTAACATTAACTGGTGGTGATGTTTAGAGCTACATCTTATCAGATACCTTGCCTCAAGTTCTGTTATTCCTGGACTATCGTATTGATAGAGACAGATCTAACTACATGTAAATGACACAGTGGAATTGATTCAGATTTTGAGACAATGAAGTTAGAGATTTTTCCAGCAGAGTGTATGTACAGTTAGAATGTTAAGTATTGATGAAATATCATCACACTTAACCACTTTCAGTATTGCATATATGAGTATGTGTATTATGTACAGGAAAATATCTCGGGTATGGAATTTATAACTATGAAAATAAGGATTAAATCAATTGTTTGTGATATTTATAATTAATTCTAGGATCTTGCTCAAAGTATGATACATGAAAAGAATGAAATTAATTCTAACTGGTTAGAAATAAAATTTTGTTTAAGATATTCTTTCCCTTATATATTTAAAATTTAAATTGTTTACAATTTGATATAAACAAGAGATCCCAGAGGATCTTGGCACCCACTAAAGAATGGTCTATGTCTGACAATTGAAAGAGGGATCTTTTCTCTGTTTTTAAAACTTTATTATCAAAATGGCAGCCAGTCGGCCATATTGAAGACCAATGTCTCCCAAAATGCGATATGCTCAACTAGGGCTCTAGAGAAACCTACATATTAAATTTGAGACAGATCCCTTCATTACATTCTGAGAAATAGTAGTAACAAATTTCAAATACCAAAATCCAAAATGTCGGCCATCTTGTCGACCGATTAGTCTCAAAATCAGCATGACACTCTTAGGGCCCTATTTCTGAGAAATTGCGGTAATAAACATCAACTGCCAAAATCAAAGATGGCTGCCGGACAGCCATTTTGTTTTTCCGATCCGTCTGAAAATCAGCATGACACTCCTAGGGACCATGCATGTAAAATTCAAGAAATATCTGTGGAGTACTTCTCAAGAAACAAGCAGTAACAAGCATTATTTACTGACGTACCATGGACGTTTGAATAGTCCACATCTGATTATGGTGGGCTAAAAATAAAATACCGGGTACTAACAAAATATTTCTGCAGAGTTTCTGAAAAAAACATCCTGTCAGGTTAAATTGTGTGTATATCAAATATGTACAATGTATTGTTTTTAACAATTAAGTTATAGACAGGTACTTTGTGCCTGGTCTGACTATCCCGGCCCAGTTTTACTCCCAATAATGTTAGAGGTTTAGCATGACAAGACACTTTGTAATATTATGACGTTGCTCACCAGATTCTCAATGTTGTATGTAATATTAATATTTTTGGATTAAGTCAAGTTTCTGTAATATTACCTTAGCTTAAATTCTACTCAGGGATTTATTGAATATTAAATTATTTAATAGGTTTCTTAAGTTACGATTTTGTCTTAACTGTCGTTATAGTTTTCTTTGGAGGATTTTAAGTTAGTTTGGGAAATGTTCATGAAACTGTACCAATACCTAGTGATATTTAGAGCCTCACTGTCCATATTTTGACATAAACTGTCATAAAAAATAATAACTGGAGGCAGTTCAGCAGAAAAAAAACTGACCGATCATAGGCTTGCAGAAACTTCCTTTGAAGATTATAGAGAGATTGACGCCCAACTTCAAAGCTACACAGTCATCCACAGTTTGATTGTCTCCAGATTTACTATGAGATAGTAACCCCTGGATTATCAAGGATGACAAGAAGCCATGACCAGATGGTTTCATCATTGCCTGTTATTGAGCTGTTTTGTTGATAGAGTAATAGTTTGACAATTAAATGTATACCTTACTCGCAGTAAAAAAATTATAACAAAGGTGGGGGCGCTTATTAGGTAAAGAAAAGGTAGGTTATGGACGAAAAAGCTCTTTCTATACTCTAACATGGCACATAAATCCGTCGTAGTAAACATGCTGTCACACATTTGTTAAATGTAGGGGGAGGAGTGCTAATTACAGCGAATACGGTATGTGTACAGTTATGATAAACGAAATATCAATACAATGCTCAATAAACAAAAGGTCTTAATGGTAATCAGACTTTTGGCACTATACAACATGGTCAAGGTACTGAAATGCTCACCTTTTCTTTGGCTAACAATGACGTCTTTGTAAACTAGAAACTTTCCAGAAGAAGTTGTTAGTTTCTTATATCTTCGATCAATTTGGCCTTGAAAATAGGTCAAGCTCTGTAAACAAACTTGAAAGTGCTTGATCAAGCATGCTAAAAGCCCAATATCTGAGTTTTTTCATGCCTTTCACATATTGAGAAGTTGTTTGAAGATTTTCACATAGCTGACCTATCTGTGGCCTTGAAAGTAGGGAAGTCTTTCATTTCAGTTGGGCCTCTCAAATAGTGACAAGAAAATGTTTAAAGATTTTACCTTATTTGGCCCATGTTACTATGAGTGAAAGTCAGGGTCATTCATTTTGAACAAACATGACAGTCCTTTATCCCAGCATGATACAATACCAATATCAGGTGTCTAGACCTTTGAGTTATTGACAAGAATTCAATTAAGATTTTAAGCTATTTCAACTCTATGAACTTGATTGGTTGGCAAGGTCATATATTTGAACAAACTTACATTAATTGGTAGTCCTTCATTCCAGCTCATTACCAGTCCAATGTTTGTATTCTGTTCCTGAGATGAAGCATCCTCGATACTCCAGGGCTTCCGATCACTAACTAACTAATGTAGAGATCGTAAGTGATCAGAAGCCCTAGAGTATCGAGGATGGAGATGAAGTCGTTTGAATGAAAAAATAACAGATGGCGGACAACAACAGATTTAGAAGAACATGACTATAGGTGACCTAAAACTTGAAAATACATATAGACTAATGTTTATATGTAAAGAACGCAGAACCAATACAAAGCAATATATATTAAAATGTGTATATGAAAAATTTCTTTAAAAGGAAGGAAAGATCGTTGAAAAGCCAAATTATTGCTCTCTGGTAAAAAAAAAATACAGCCATTTTCTATCATCCTGTTCATAAGACTGTAAACAGCATCAAGACATCAGATGTTATATGATAATAGGCATCCTCGATACTCCAGGGGTTCCGATCACTTACGATCTCTACACTACTGGACCATCTCATAGTGAAATTGGAGGCAGCTGAGCGGAAAACATTTGACCAATCACAGGCCAGCAAAGATTTCCTTTGAAGACTACAGAGAGAGAGCGACGCCTAACATCAAACACAGTGTACCGTTTACGGCTCCTTTGATGTAGATCAAAGGACTGAAATACCTGTTCTGTTCAGTTACATCCAGTTTTACTATGAGATAGTCCAGGGGTGTAGAGATCGTAAGTGATCGGAACCCCTGGAGCATTGAGGATGAATAATAGGTTATTGCAATCGTAAATGGAAGTATAAAGGTGTGGCCAGATCTAGAGGGTAAATAAAGAAGAAATTGGAAACAGGCTGCATTAAAATTTTATTACGTTACATTAAACCAAAGTCGTAAATCGTACACAATCCATAAAGGATAGGGGTCAAAGTCAAATACCACACGTTATGGTGAAATTCTGATTCAAAAGGGTCAAACTTGAATTGATGTAGTAAATGTTTGTTGGATGTAAGATTACAAAGTTTCAAGTTTTATAAAGATTATAAAAAAAGTTACATAATATACATATATATATAATATTTCCCGCCATTCTCGTGACACCGACAACACCTCCCTATATTGTCTTTATTTGCCTTCGTATATATCTCGAAATTATGCTGTTTATTAACTTCTGTAAATAGCAATAATTCATCCTCGATACTCCAGCGGTTATATCACGTACTGATGTGGATATAACGTCATAGATAGTAACCCCTGGAGTATCAAGGATGTAGTTCATCATTAATTGCGATACATTGTCCATGGTGTTGTGATTCCTATACTTACATATGAACACCTGTATGAGTTAGGACGACTGTCTCTTCAAGAGGCACGTCGGAAACAAATGATTAAAATCGTGACGCTATCGATAGTCTCAAAATGTTTTTCAAGGGTTTTACATCGAAGTAATTAGCATATATACTATAAAGGTCTTCTTCTAAAGGGAATGGTTATAGAAAATGAAAACAACATGAACAGAGTACCACAAAAAGTGTAGCCAGTGTACTTTAATTAATAAAATAAAACAAATACATAGTCGTACCAAGGATTTATAAATCATTGGTCGTACGTTATTAATATTTTCCAAAACATACCTCATTAACTGATTGCATTATCGATAATCAATCAGTTTGTTTAAAATGATTAAAAAGCATATTATCTACTTTAATAACGAGAAAGACCAGAAACATATATATATACATAATATTTCAGCAGAACATAGTATATATGCAAGATTATAATAAGTTATGTTTTGATAAAACTTACGGCGGAGAGGAAATTTAACATTGCAGTCCAGTCTCTATTTCACCGGTAAGATTTTTACATGACTACACTAAAAAGCAAGGCTAAGATAGCAGATTTAGAAAGCAGTTCCACCTCACGGCTTCCGTAAGTTACATATAGCCCAACCTCACGGCTTTCGTAAGTTACGTATAGCCCCGCCTTACGGCTTCCGTAAGTTACGTATAGCCCCACCTCACGGCTTCCGTAAGTTACATATAGCCCAACCTCACGGCTTCCGTAAGTTACGTAGAGCACCACCTCAAGGCTTCCGTAAGTTACGTAGAGCACCACCTCACGGCTTCAGTAAGTTAAGTATAGCCCCACCTCACGGCTTCCGTAAGTTACGTATAGCCCCACCTCACGGTTTCCGTAAGTTACGTATAGCCCCACCTCACGGCTTCCGTTAGTTACATATAGTCCAACCTCACGGTTTCAGTAAGTTACGTATAGCCCCACCTCGCGGCTTCCGTAAGTTACGTATAGCACCACCTCAAGGCTTCCGTAAGTTACGTAGAGCACCACCTCACGGCTTCAGTAAGTTAAGTATAGCCCTACCTCACAGCTTCCGTAAGCTACGTAGAGCACCACCTCACGACTTCCGTAAGTTACGTATAGCCCCACCTCACGGCTTCCGTAAGTTACGTAGGCTATAGCTTCACCTCACGACTTCCGTTAGTTACGTACAGTCCACCTCATGGTTTCCGTAAGTTACGTATAGTCCCACATCGTAGCTTCCGTAAGTTACGTATAGCCCAAACTCATTGGTTCCGTAAGTTACGTATAGCCCCTCCTTACAGCTTCCGTAAGTTACGTATAGCCCCTACTCGCGGCTTCCGTAATGTACGTATAGCCCAACCTCACGGCTTCCGTAAGTTACGTAAAGCCCTAGCCTGGAGGCCCTACCCATAATTCCCACCGCTAGGAATTATGGGTAGGTAAAGCCCCATCTCACAGCTTACGTATAGCGCCACATCGCGGCTTCAGTAAGTTACGTATATCCCCACCTCACGGCTTCCGTAAATAACGTAAAACCCAACATCACGGCCTCCATATGTTACATCAAGGACGTATATGAGAAGGATAAGTCACACTGGGTTTTGGGGAAGTCCAAGGCAGGCGCTTTTGTGTTTGTGCACTGACCGTGACGTTGGGCGACGACTGATTTTCGTTTGATATCCGCCGGCGCAGCCTTTGATGTAGCTTGCGGGTGCGAGGGTTACCGTCTTACTTTCTGAAGCGGTGCCCTCATTACATGAGCTGTCGATTTTTTAAGTTAAAATTTAGACATATCTACATCGCGGCTTCCGTAATGTACGTATAGCCCAACCTCACGGCTTCCGTAAGTTTACGTAAAGCCCTAGCCTGGAGGCCCTACCCATAATTCCCACCGCTAGGAATTATGGGTAAGTAAAGCCCCATCTCACAGCTTACGTATAGCGCCACATCGCGGCTTCAGTAAGTTACGTATATCCCCACCTCACGGCTTCCGTAAATAACGTAAAACCCAACATCACGGCCTCCATATGTTACATCAAGGACGTATATGAGAAGGATAAGTCACACTGGGTTTTGGGGAAGTCCAAGGCAGGCGCTTTTGTGTTTGTGCACTGACCGTGACGTTGGGCGACGACTGATTTTCGTTTGATATCCGCCGGCGCAGCCTTTGATGTAGCTTGCGGGTGCGAGGGTTACCGTCTTACTTTCTGAAGCGGTGCTGTCATTTCATGAGCTGTCGATTTTTTAAAACCCAGTGTGACTTATCCTTCTCATATACGTCCTTGTGTTTAGTAATGTAAAGAGACAGACACGAATCCTACAGCTCCACCTGCGGCTTCCGTAAATTACGTATAGCGCCACATCGCTGCTTCAGTAAGTTACGTATAGCCCCACGTCATGGCTTCCGTAAATAACGTAAAACCCAACATCACGGCCTCCATCAACTTCGCTAGCCAAGGGTATTACGTCCGATTCTCTTCCTACTAACCTTGGCATATCTCATTTCAGAACAGGTGTTTTTGCTTTCAAATTCTGATTGGATGCGGCTAGGTTCAGGCGACCAATGAAAACGCAGCTTTGATATATCAACAAAACTGAAATGAAGCGATAGTATAGTGACCTACATTTGTATAATGAGGCATCAGGCATGTCATGCCTGTCAACATCAACTCCTATCGAAGTTATATTACTATATATTTAATCAATTAGATGTTTTATACCAGCTAAATGAATGTCTTGGAGACGTTGCTCTCCAAACAGATTGGAAAGCACGTGTGTGGTTTATGTTTCACAAATCAAACAATTAAAAGATATACTGCGATCTCATTACAAAATTGGACATTGCAGAACTTCTGCATGAAACACAAAAACTGGTGTCCGGACTTACAAATAAACAAATGACTCACACACATGTTTATCTTTGGTATTTTGAATCTGTCACAAACAACACACGTGTTTCATAGGGCGCTGCCATTTTTCAACCATACAACAATGATACGAGCTTTTTGATTGGTTGCTTATTACGTAAATGGAAGGGGCGCAACTGCGGTGATCCAGTAGGTGGCGCAGTACGTGCTGGACCACCCGTTCTGAAGTGAGATATGCCAAGGGTAGTAGAAAGAGAATCGAACTAATATCCTTGGCTAGCGAAGTTGGGCCTCCATATGTTACATATAGCTCCACCTTGCGGCTTCCGTAAATTGCGTATTATAGCTTCACCTCACGGCTTCCGTTAGTTACGTATATTTACAGTTTGCACTGACATGGACTCAATAACCATGCTTTCTAGTATTATCATTATCAGTGTATAATGTTAGCACAACACGCGCGGCGATTCTATTGTTACGTGAATACTTGATGGCGTAGCAACGTGGGATCATGACCCCACTTTTGGCGGGAACATATGAATGACTCGATTCCAATCAGCTGTTCAATCGAATTCGTTGACGATGACGGGAGAGAAAATAATATGTGTATTTTAATAAAAAAAATATGCAACTGCCGCGGGAATTGATAATATTCATTTACTTGAAAAACTGTAAATATAAGGAATAGGTGTTTATTTTGTTGAGGTTATGAGCGTAATTTTGGCGAAGCCGGGTAACATAAAATTTACACGGGCTCCATTATCATTATACCCTCATAACCTCAACAAAATAAACATCTATTCCTTAAATAGCCCCACCTCGCGGTTTCCGTAAGTTATGTATAGCCCTACCTCATGGCTTTCGTAACTAACGTAAAGCCCCACCTTGCGGCTTTCGTAAGTTATGTATAGTCCCACCTCACGGCTTCCGTAAGTTACGTTTAGTACATCACATGATAATTACTAGGAATGCGATTGGATAACAGCCAAGGTCTAATTTGCGACAATTCCCTGTCATTCTTTACTACGGGAGACTATACCTGACTACGGGAACTTCCGCAAGTTACGTATAGCCCCACCTTACGGCTTCCGTAAGTTACGTAAAGCCCCACCTCATGGCTTCCGTAAATTACGTTTAGTCCCACCTTACGGCTTCCGTAAGTTACGTATAGCCCCACCTCATTGCTTCCGTAAGTTACGTATAGCCCTACCTCACGGCTTCCGTAAGTTACGTATAGCCCCACCTCATTGCTTCCGTAAGTTACGTATATCCCCACCTCATGGCTTCCGCAAGTTACGTATAGCCCCACCTAACGGCTTCCGTAAGGTACGTATAGCCCCACCTTACGGCTTCCGTAAGTTACGTATAACCCCACCTCATTACTTCCGTAAGTTACGTATAGCCCCACCTCATTGCTTCCGTAAGATACGTATAGCCCAATCTGATTAAAATACAGATCCTTATTATCACTTCGTTTGATAAGAGGATCTGAGAAAACCACGTTAGGGGTCATGTCCAGGTGACCTTTGAAAATAGCCAATCAAATTGCTACTTGCAAAATTTTGACATTGATTTTTCAGGGACGAAATATTTTGTAAAAACTGTCAGAATTATTTTGGTTCACGTAGTCATCTCGCCTAAAGAGCACAATAAAGCTTATTGTGTAAGTGTACTGGGGCGAAATATCGTTTTCAATGGATGTGACAAGGTGTAAAAATGTATCTTATATGAAGACCACGTGATATAAAGGTCATCTGGACGTGATCCCCTATGGGATATTGTCAGATCCTTTATATAACGGAGTGAGTATAAGGATCTGCATTTTAATCAGATTGCGTATAGCCCCACCTCATTGCTTACGTAAGTTACGTATAGTACCACCTCACGGCTTTCGAAAGTAACACGTGTATAGTTTCAACTCACGGCTTCCATAAGTTACGTATATATGCTGTATATCGCCCCGAAAAGACGAAAATTAACAAACCTATAGACATATGGACGAAAACTTAAACACGAAAACGCCTTTCATTTTCGTCTTTTGGGGGCGAAAAGATTAATATTTATTAAACGACGAAAAGATATCTTGTACAGTGGCGTAGGAAGATGAAACGCAATGGGGGGCAAAGGTCCTAAATATTTCGTAAGGAGATACTTTTGCGAGCGCCGAAGGCGCGAAATTTTGGTGTTGGGGGGGGGGGGGGGGGGGGGGGTCGGGGGTCTCCCCCGAGAAGAAACTGTACTATTTTGAATGGCAAAGTTGAGTTTTACGATGCATTTTTTTTAATTTGCGAGCGCCGAAGGCAAGAGATATTGGTGTTTGGGGGTCCGGGGGTCCCCCCACCCGAGAAAAAAATATTACGATTTGGAATGGCTGAAATGATTTTTACAATGTATTTTGATGATTTTAAAGCGTTCTTAATACGATATTTTTTTTCGATTTAAAGTTACGTGCATTTAGAAATGATAATTATGAGTGACGTCATAGCATTATGTAACCCAGCTCGATCTTAACATATCGGATTCACACCATCGGCACATTGTTGTGTAACTCAAAATAATAGTGAATTGATTGTCTTGCTAAGAACGTGCTTGAACGTTTTAGTAAACGCGTCGCGTTTCTAAAATGAAGTACAAAAATGTGCAGGAGGACCCTTTTTTCTTTCAAATGTACATTTTCTAGAACATTTCACTCATTAAGAATGGAGGGGGGCAAAAAGACATGTTTCGCCTCGAAAACACGAAATACAGAAATGTTTAATTTTCGTCTTTTCGCCCCGAAAAGAGGAAACGACGGAAAGGCGAGAATTAAAGTCGCTATAATTAGCGTGCATCACTTTCGTCTTTTCGTGTTTTAGTTTTCGTCTAGAGTCTAAAGTCCCTATTTTTCGTTAAAAACACACATATATACCACAGCGTGAAGTTGCGCAAATATATGGATGATTTAAGATTGTAAATAATGGATAAAAAAATGTTTTCGGCCGTCTGCTCTTTTCGGTCCCAATGATAAAAATAACTTCTTGACCCATATCAATCGAGCGTCAATGACAGATGTTTTAAATAAAATTCCGAAAGGTCTTATATGCCAAGTTACATTTTCTTAGGTCTATGGTGGCGAATCTAAACTATATAATTTACCACACACAAAAACCAAAAGATTTCAACCTGGTTAGATTCAGCGATTGATTTTCAATTATCAAAGTTTTAATGAGGATGTCCAAAAAATAATATATATTTATCCAGACATTCAGATAACCATTTTGGTAGTTATACATTGATACATTGTATATCTCATTTATCGCATCAATAAAAATAATGAAAAAAGTTGGGTGTTGAATGAAAATAGCAACGGTTGAAACAATGTATAAAACCGTTCTCTGTGCAAATACTGTACATGTATAACATAATTAAAATTTAAAAATCGTAATCATCCAATTACAAATACAGACTCCTTTTTCAAACAATCTACGTCGGATTACAATTAACTTTTTTTTGGTGAAATGTGAATCAAAAATCAAATATATAGGCATAATTTAATTCTTTAAGGAGTATTATGGAATTTCTTGATATTTTACAGTATAATTTTAACAATCACTTATTGGTGTGCATACAAGTTTATAGGTTTTCACAGTAAACGTTTCGGACTACTTACTCTAGATAAAGCAGACAGGAGTTGTCTCCCATGTAGGACTTCTGTCGCATGCCCGGATGTTCCCGCCATGTGCAAAGATTCAAAATGGCGGACACGAGGGCAACGTTCGTGTCTCACAAAATCAACAAAATACGATGGAGACAGCAACAAAAGCAGTCTCTTCAAGAATCAGATGTTTTCGCAAGTGGCAGTTGGGACGACGAAGTACGAATATTAAACCAATACCCTAGTAATTCCATATTCTACAAGGACATGCGCATTTTGTTGACATGTCTCGAGACCGGTTATTCCGAACGATCGGTTTTCTTTCGTTTTCAGTGTGTTCTTCACATGGTGTATACTTTAAATTTTACCGTACTGTGTGTCTTGGTAATGCAAAAGTCATACTCTCATAGAATAGTCACATTATCGGAAATTTCTGTCTGATATCCAGTATGTCGCTGTGTTT
The DNA here is from genome assembly GCF_041381155.1 of Argopecten irradians. Classification (NCBI taxonomy): domain Eukaryota; kingdom Metazoa; phylum Mollusca; class Bivalvia; order Pectinida; family Pectinidae; genus Argopecten; species Argopecten irradians. The sequence goes on along the minus strand of NC_091134.1, from coordinate 46,345,658 downwards.
TGTCAAATGTAGAACATTAGCAGAAGTTAATTTTAGATAATTTACTTAGTACTTTAATATCCTTTAGACATAGTGTGGATTACTTCAACTAGCATTCTGATTAATTTGCATCAGTCTATAGCCCAGTGGCTTTTCACCTTTCTAAGTCCGTGGTCATTAGGAAATCACAGGAGCTCAACGTTCTGCTAATAATATATAGCATAAATATATAAAAAAAAATCCCCCAATTATACTATATTTCTCTGATATAAATATGTAGCTGAAATTGTAAAACTATCTAGCGAAGGGGTTGTATTGAATGAAAGATTAGTTGTATCAAATATATAATGTGTACTATTCTACATAATGACTGCTACTTGTATTGGAAAATGGTTCTGGTAGAACTTGTTCAGCTTAAGCTTTTTGTTTTGTTCTGGGAGGGAGCTGGATAGAAAATGTTGATTTGGTCATGTAACAGAAAAATTAAGGTATGTTTAAATTTTTGTCATGGCAGTAACATCATAGACAGAGATATTTAATATTAATTGAATGTCAGAGAAAGTTTATTACCAAAGAAGTCTGTTCAATCTATCTCTTAATGACCATCTTTTTTGGATTCCTTACTAATTGAAATTAAGCTTAAGTCTTTCAAATTTGATCCGTAAAGTCCAGTAATTCAAGGATGTGATTCTTTCTCTTTTCACAGGATTTTATTCTGATTGAGCAATATTTATAAGATACCAATCATGTCAAATGTGATCTGAAATATATCTCAAGTGACCTTTTTAAATATTAGATGGACTCTGGAGGGTTTCCTCTTATTAGCCAAAAGGTTTCCTCCCTTTGCTAATGGGTTCAGTTACATCTGTATACAATCTGTACGGACCGGTAATTAAGAAAAGTTGTAGATAAATGGTGTATTGTCAAGTTATTAAGAATTGTATCATAATCTTTTTGAAATATGTATTATACATCATTCATCTCATTCTTTTATCACCAATTTCAATCTCCCTGGTTTGTGCTACTATAATATTAAAATCATTCATATCGCCCATTCATCTTTAATTTCAGTTTCGCCTCTAGCACAAGCATTACTATTACTAGACATCCTATTTATAGAATAAATTTTTAAGCATGTCATCATAATTACTCTCTTTCATCCATACAATGTGTAGTTTCTAAAAATAAAAAAAGATCCAAAAAAAAGTTATTATAATTTCACAAATTTTAATTGGGATTTTGATTAGTCTCAAGATTTTAGGTTTAAAGGTGTCTGACTGGGGAATTAAATTCTACCGGGTACACCCGAGGCCTGAAAACGAATGATTTATAGCTTAAGTCTAAATTTAGGTGTAACATGATATATGTATAAAAAAAATTGAAATGACAATTTGTTTTAAAGTTATATGTGCCGTATTTTTCATAGTCACGAATCAAGAAGAGCTTTTAATATGTTATTCAACTCCAAAAGTAACCAACATTTTGAGAATTACAATACTTTCAATGTATAGGTTTAAATTTTACAAGTACAAAAAAGAGCTGAAAATGATTTTTGGCAGTACTGCCAAAATCATTGTATTAACATCTTTAGTGTAGTTAAATGAGTTCATACGGTCAGACCATGAAGCCATATTATTGTCAACAATTTCATTGCACATTTTTACAGTATTATTAATAATTGTAAAGTGATTTCTGAAGGTATGTTTCCATCTAAACATGTATAAGGCATAAAAAACAAAAATTTCACAGTGCATAACCTATGTGTTCAAACTAACGTTTATAAGGCATTATATATGTTTGTCTGTCCATTTAAATGATTTTCACAGCTTTATTCATTAAAACTTTTGGTTTTAAATAGATAATTGAAGAAAAAATAACATGTCCAAATTTTCGGCCAGTTACGGCACATATAACTATAAGAAAAGTTATACGTTTGTTCCTTTTGCAGCAAAATAAAGTATGTCTATGGAAGGTTGAGAGAACGAAGGCACCAAGTGGGGGAATAGATGATGGTGGAGGGACGGGCTGTATAGAGAGTGACCCAGTAATCCTATGTGAGGCCCCGCATCAGGGAGATGTCACTGGACTAGAGGTCAGTAGCATAGACTGGATATTAAACCATGTTATTCAGATCTGTGATATGATTGATATTAAATGTGTTTTGTGTTTATCATCACAAAACAACTTTTATAAACAAGTTTTTCCTAGTACACTGCTCAATGGCTGTGTTTTACTAAAATCGCTTTAAAAGTTAGTTATAGAACATCACTGTTAATAAAATACATTGTTGTTTTTAGATAAAAATAGTAGTAGGGATGCTGAAAATTTGGAAAAAAGAAAAGTGGAATTTGATAATTTGTTAATTTATCTTTATGTTGTATATCTCATGTATACTAGGCATGCATATTTAGCAATTTCCCTGAATCATATACAAGTAAGTGCCAATTTTCATGAAAGTATTTGTTCAGTTTTATAGATTTGATATGAACATTTTTGGTCTGTTTCACAGTACATGGATCAAGAACACATTGTTGCTTCCTCTTCAACTGGAACTATTACTATTTATACACACCATTCACAGGTAACACACCAGATGACTAAGTGAAAGGTATCTGTGTAGATAAAAATCAAGGTTAATTGTAGGATACAAACATCCAGGTAAATGATTATAGAAGAAAACATTAATTTATTACTTTGATGGCACCAGATTAAAATCACTGATTCCTAAACAGTTTCTTATGACTTCTACAAATAAATGTCTTTGCCATTGAAAATGATCTGCCTGTTTTCTAGTTCTCATTAAAACTTCAAATTATAGGCCTATATAGCCTGTTATCATGTGATAAGACTCCTCACAAAAGAAACTGTTTTCAAGTGATTAGACCCTGTCTTAAATATCTCCGACATGTAATATGTTACAGGAAAGAATATTAATGTCTCATATCTTTGAACTGGTTATATAATACATTACAGATATGCTAATGCTCTATGATAAAATACTACTATATGTATTACAGACCCTGGGGGTATCTCAGCAATGGGAAAAAGTTCATCATCACTATGGGCAGCTGTGTCCTTGTACCTGTCTGGCAATCCGCGACGATGTGATCGTGTCGTCAGGAGAGGACGGGCGTGTCAATATAATACAAGTAGGACACAAAGCACCTAATAGAGTTATAGGTATGTTGTAATCAAGTCATTTGTTGTAGAATTTCTTTTTGCTATTTTGTATTACTTGTTCTAGCAGTAGTAGCAGGTAGGTATTGGTTTTCATGTGAATGTATTGTTATATTTTACAGAGGAAACATAATTATTCTTTTCAGAGAAAACATAATTTTCCAACACAGCCTTATTATGTAATCAATATACCTACCTTGAAGAGCAGATAATTTTGTAATATGCAGAGTTGGAATAGTTTGTTTGTTTGTTTGAGCTTTAAGGCCTATCAACCACTAAATTCATTTAGGGCCAAACCACAAGTCATGCATTATCAAGTATCAAAAGTTTGAAGCAAAGTCTAATAAATGCGGACATAACATCATTAGCATCTTTGTAGGGTTTGGACTGAGAGTCCAAGGAGTTTCGTTTTGTTGTTTTATAACATCAAATCAATTCAGCTAAAAAGTCTCAAAAAGACAGCTGCCCCACATGGGCCTTAACATTAAACTCAGACAGAGATAAAGGTTCATTGGACAGATGCACACCCTAATCAGTCCATTGGCTATGGAAGAAAGTATTGATCACTTCTGTTTGAGCACCTGAATTGCAGCCTCAGTAAGGAGAGTAACGTATAAAATCATATCATTGTATTAGGGCATTATTACAATGAGAATCAATGAAAACTAACATTCAGTGGAAGTAGAAATGTCTTTGGACACAGTTTTGTCTTGGGCCACAAGTATCCTGTTCAAACTTGAAGGATGGTTTAGGTAGTACAGCAAATGCCAATCATGATGGGTGGGTTGAATGTTAGGTTCCTCTCTTTCTCACTTTAATTAAAATTTTGATGTAAAACTACTTACAACCATATGGCTTAGAATGTCACCTAGTTTCTTCTATATGGTATCTTAAATATAAAAATCCCTATGTAATTATGTTGTAAATTATTGAAAATGGTGAGTTGATGGAAAATTCAAAGCCTAAAGCCATATGATATTGTGTGTATATTAGAACCTATTATGACAAAAGAAATGTTTTAGATAAATGGAGGTTGCCTTAAATAATTGAGTTGCAGTGGTCAAATGGTTGCCCTTAGGGAAACCCAAGTTCAAAGCTGACATACAGCTGTTGTGAGGTACTGGACTGTCAAGGTTTTCTGCTGCTACTATCTTATTTTTATTTTCTTCCTCCTTAAAAACCTACAACAACCTTAAATGGCCCTTGTAGTTAAATCAAGGTAAACATTGTGTCCTCTTTCATGTTTCATTTTGTGATTCTTTCACATGTTATGATGACTTTCTTACAGATAAAGCGGATAGCAGCACTGTCAATAGTATTACCTTTCTGAAGCAGACCGAATTCATCACAGTCAATTCTATGGGTCAATTGAAAATATTTGACCTACGGACAAATTCAGATAAACCAACACAAACACTATCAGTGTAAGTTAAAAGGATTAATGATAAATTATCAAAAGACTTATATATAAAATATTTTAATAATGATCATTGCTTTCTTTGTAACTTAACAATGCTATATAACATGTACACAAAAATTTTGTACATAAGTTTATATTTTAAATTTGCAACGTTAAAACTATTATATATAGGATATCTGAGAAAAAACATATGTAGACTGTAATGCAAATATACATGCATTGGTTTAAATATGAAAAAAAATTCAAAGTAATTTTTCATACACAACCACGTCAACTTTCTTTTGATTTTAACAACAGGTCCCAGAAAACAAATGTAGAGTGATAAATGAAGTATGTTCTTGCGAGATAAGGAAAAGTTGAATTTTGAAACCTATATCAGTTTTAGTGAGATTTCCTAGGAAAAGACTTGATGTACTGATAACATTACATATTTGTGTTAACTAAAGTGAAATTGATTAATGATTTAAATGTTGTGAATCTTGTGGTTACAGAACAGGGGAGTTAACTCCTCTTCAGTGTATAGACAAACACCCGAGCCAGGCCCACATTGTAGCTACAGGTGGACAGGATGGTGTGTTGGGGATGTGGGATCTCAGACACAACAAGTACCCAGTATCATTGATGGAGGCTCACTCAGGAACAGGTATTGTCTGTCAGATGACTTGCTATTATTATAAAACAAAATATATTGCAACATTTTTGTGTCTAGGAATTTTCCACATCAAAATAATTTAGTGCCTATATTCTAGTGTTTATTTAATAACAAATTATGTTCTAGTTCATACCTCATCTGTACATGAATTATTTCATATCTAAATATTTCAATTGAAGTAAAAACACAAGACTGACAATGCCTTGGAACTCTGTTTGAGGCTGCTGAATTTCTACAGGATTGCTGAATGTGTAAAAATATAGTTTCCATAATCATACATGTACATATCTGAATCCTATAGGCCTTTATGAACCAAGCGAGCCATCGAACTTGAAAAAAAATCAGGTTAACAGGAGGTGCACCAGTACCTGATTCTATATGGCATTGGGACTTCAGCATTTTATGTTGCACAGATATTCCCAGGTTTTCTAATCTGTCTACCAAAACTTTATTTTGATGGCCGCCGTAGCCGCCATCTTGAAAACACGTTTTGAACTTCTTCTCAAGTTCTACCAGTGAGATTTGACGGAAACTTATATGAAATGATCCTTACATGGTCCCAGCAAAGTGTTGTTATTTTTCGGTTCGATACAAAATCCAAGATGGCCCCCATTACTGCCATCTTGAAAACACATTTTGAACTTCTTTTCAAGTTCTACCGATGCGATTTGGCTGAAATTTGAATGAAATGATACTGATGTGGTCTCGAAAAAGTAATGTTATTTTACGTGTTGATCCGAAATCTACGGTGGCCAACATAACCGCCATCTTGAAAACACATTTTGAACTTCTTCTCAAGTTCTACTGGTGTGATTTGGCTAAAACTTGCATGAAATGTTCCTGACATGGTCCCGACAAAGTGTTGTTACATCTCTGGTTGTTCCGTTAAGGCCTGTTGGATTCCATAACAATCGCTCAAATCTTTTAGGGAACAATCATTTGACACAAACAATTATTTCTTTAAATCGGATTTATATTGTTTGTTAGGTCATTTGACCCGAAGGGTCAGGATGACCTATTGTCATCATGCACTGTCCGTCATCTTGCGCTGTAAACTTTTCATTCAAACGACTTCTTCTCAATAACCAAAAGGCACAGGATACTCATATTGGGCCAGCAGCATGCTGGGATGAAGGGCTACCAAGTGTGTTCAAATGAATGACCTTGACCTTCATTCAAGGTCACAGAGGTCAAATATGCCAAAATCTTTATACGACTACATTGTGTTTTGCTAATAGTCAGTTGACCGTTTAGGCCCATGGGCCTCTTGTTTTTAGGTCATCTGACCGAAGGGTCAGGATGACCTATAGTCATCATGTTTCGTCCGTCGTCGTGCGCCGTCCGCCGTGTGTTAACTTTTCACATTTTGAACTTCTTCTCAAGTTTGACCAGTGGGATTGAGCTGAAACTTACCTGAAATGATCCTGAGATGGTCCCGACAAAGTGTTGTTATTTTTCGGGTCGATCCAAAATCCAAGATGGCCGCCACAGCCGCCATCTTGAAAACACATTTTAAACTTCTTCTCAAGTTCTACCGGTGCAATTTGGCTGAAACTTGCATGAAATGATCCTGACATGGTCCCGACAAAGTGTTGTTATTTTTCGGGTCGATCTGAAATCCAAGATGCCGCCACAGGCGCCATCTTGAAAACACATTTTGAACTTCTTCTCAAGTTCTACCGGTGCCATTTGGCTGAAACTTGCATGAAATGATCCTGACATGGTCCCGACAAAGTATTGTTATCTTTCGGGTTGATCCGAAATCCAAGATGGCCGCCACAGCCGCCATCTTGAAAACACATTTTTAAACTTCTTCTCAAGTTCTACCGGTGCGATTTGGCTGAAACTTGCATGAAATGATCCTGACATGGTCCCGACAAAGTGTTGTTATTTTTCGGGTCGATCCGAAATCCAAGATGGCCGCCACTGGCGCCATCTTGAAAACACATTTTGAACTTCTTCTCAAGTTCTACCGGTGCGATTTGGCTGAAACTTGCATGAAATGATCCTGACATGGTCCCGACAAAGTGTTGTTATTTTTTGGGTCGATCCGAAATCCAAGATGGCCGCCACAGCCGCCATCTTGAAAACACATTTTTAAACTTCTTCTCAAGTTCTACCGGTGCGATTTGGCTGAAACTTGCATGAAATGATCCTGACATGGTCCCGACAAAGTGTTGTTATTTTTCGGGTCGATCCGAATTCCAAGATGGCCGCCACAGGCGCCATCTTGAAAACACATTTTGAACTTCTCAAGTTCTACCGGTGCAATTTCGCTGAAACTTGCATGAAATGATCCTGACATGGTCCAGACAAAGTGTTGTTATTTTTCGGGTCAATCCGAAATCCAAGATGGCCGTCACAGCCGCCATCTTGAAAACACTTTTTGAACTTATTCTCAAGTTCCGAAGGGATTTGGCTGAAACTTGCATGAAATGATCCTGACATGGTCCAGACAAAGTATTGTTACATCTTGGTTGATCCCAAATCGAAGATGACTACCATGACACTATGTCTAATTAATTTCCTATATTTAAAGGCCCTTGGGCCTCTTGTTTGAAATAAAATTTGTTGAAAGAAATTGAAAATGATCCTGACATGATCCTGACAAAGTGACACCATATATAATTAATTTTACTATTGTCAAGGTAGTCAGGTGACCGTTAAGGCCCTTTGGGCCTCTTGTTAATAAAACAATGAAGATTAATAGAAATTGGTGTAAACACTTACAATGTCAAGAGTAAGCCTATTTCCTGCACATGGTTTCTTTGCACACGACACTTGTGCACATCACACTAGCTAGAACGTTTGCATGGAAGTCTATTGAAACCTAAGCGTTTTAGTGACTACCCAGTTTCTGATAACAACACTTTTGTCATAACACTCTGAATTTCATTACAAAATTACACTTTGAAAGCATATTATATCTATACTTCTATATTCCCTATTGGGCCCCGCCCCTCCTACCCCGGGGGACCAGATCCAAAATTTATACAAGTTCTGTTCCCCTTCCCTCAAGGATGTTTGTGGCCAAACTTGGTTACATTCCATTCAGTACTCTATGACTAGTAGCGATTTAAAGTATTTACCTCTATTTCCCCTATTGGGCCCCGCCCCTCCTGCCCCCAGGGGGGTCAGAGCCAAAATTTATACAAGTTTTGTTTCCCCTCCCCCAAGGAGGTTTGTGGCCAAATTTGGTTACAATCCATGCAGAACTCTATGACTAGTAGCGATTTAAAGGAAATGTTGACGGACAGACGGACGGACGACGGACGCCGCGCCATGACATAAGATCACCGGCCCTTTGGGTCAGGTGAGCTAAAAATTGTCCCCGTGAAGAATACCCAGGTAGATCGACATGCGACCCGCATATTTTAATTGGCGAATCCAATTTTTGACCCAGAGCTAGCCCTGATACTAGTATACCTTATATCATAAGTGAAAACGATTGTTAGTACAGGAATTTCATTATTTTTGAAAGTACTTTTGCTATATCAAATGGGTATGGCATTTATCAGATAGCTAAAATGCTAACTGGATGCAAGCTCAAACCAAACTGTGAACTGGTTATCTAGTTACCCATTCTAGCTCTAGTTAAAATGCATCTACAGAGGACTTCACATAATCGAATAACGGTTATTCGAATATTTCGGTTATTTGCATAAAATTCTGCGGTCCCGATTTTTTCCTTCTTTATCTTTGTTTTTCAACTCCGTGTATTTGCATAGACTTTTACATGACCTCCGGTTATTTGAATAAAATATTTGGAAAATTCTAAAAATAAAATCGAATATTTTTCAATTTTGCAATATATTTTTAGCGAAATTCGCCGATATATGTTTCAAAATACTTCGCTTTTACTAGAAATCATCCTGGTAACAGATTAACGTTATATATAGTATGGCTTGTTATTTTATGCATGAATCTGCAAAGGTATTCGACGCTGTTACGATTTACATCAGCAGCGGTTGATCATAACTTTAGTATATTCACTGACTCAAACATCTAATTAAAGCATTTGCACTTTGAAATATGTTTATTTATTAACGTAACGTACCTTAGTTCGCGATCGGTTGGAGAAACCATGCTTCCTTACAACAATCGCCATTCATGAGTAGTACATGGGACACAACTGGGTAATGCGATGCCCGTCTTCCATTCTCATATAGGGGACATATAAGATTAAGGTTAAAAATACAGAGGATTCCGCTTATTTGCATAGGTCATTTTCCAGAAGAAAATATGCAAATAACCGGAGTATTCGAATAGGCGGAGATGACATTTTGCACCTCCGTTTGACCCCACACATATGTATGTGAATAGGCATAGATATCGTTTCGTTTACTTGATAAAAACGTAAATTATTTACACTTAAAACGAACCACAAGTAATTATTTTCGAAGTTGTAAATCGATTTTAATTGTTTATAACAAAAAATATTCCATTAGATTCTTGTTTACGTTAGATCGACACGTGAATATTTGAGAAACAGCTAAACGATCGATATCAAATGCAATTAGATTCTACTAAACAGGATTGGATTTGTGTCTACAATTCTAAACCTAAATAATAAACAAATTTACTTGATCATGATTAAACTTCAAAGTGCCGATCAACTAGTAGTGTTGCTTTTACACATGTGCATATGAATTCGAAAATGGCGGCAGGTGATGAAGCCATGCGTTCACTCGACCTAAATGTCTTTTGAGAATTCTCCCTGTATTGTTGATCTATACGGCGAATAGCTTGATAACATTTCAGAAATTAATGCATATTCAAGTAGCAATGAAACAATTAACGTAGCAAGTATCTTTTGTATCCTAAGCTTACATACTGTACAAAACTTGCGGTAGTCATTGCACGCCGACTTTGCATGCTTTTATGTCTCGTTCAACGAGACGCTTGATACGCACATGTCTGATCTCAATACAATACAAATAGATAATCTCAGGAACTATCAATGGGATTCTAATCAAACTCATAATCAGTGTGTATGATATTGAGTTGTGCACTGCAGAGACAACTCAGGACCAAGCATAAAAGATGGTTGCCATAGCCACTGATTGGTAGATCTCACTTTAACATACAAGCGAAAGCATTTAGGCCTTTCAGACATTTCTTAGTACTAGGAAAAGCTGAGAAAGGAAGTAAATAATCTTTTGCGAAGATAAAACATTTACGATTAAACCTGAATCGCGAGAGTTAATTGTGCGCAAAAGAAAGTTGGTTTACAGTATTAATCAGTTCAAAATTATCTGTTTTTGTTGGTTTTAATATTTTATGAAGATAGTTTAATGATTCTGTTCTTGTTTCAGTGTGGGAGGTAAGATTTCACCCAACTGCACCAGACCACCTATTTACCTGTTCCGAGGACGGCTGTGTGTGGCACTGGGATGGCTCACAAGTCAATGCCACACCTATTGGCATTGGCATCAACCAGATAACAGGTACAGGTATGTTGTATCTCCAGAAGGTCACTCAGTTATCCATTCAAAAGGTGTCCTAACATTGTTAAAAAGTGACCTTAATATTGAACCCTAGTTTTAAGCAAATTTCTTTATTAAAGCATATTGTTAAAAATCGGAAAATAACTACTTTTCATTCAAATTACAGTTTTCACATAGTGCTGAACTAAATTGCTTATTCATGATCTATACAGTTTGGTTCCAAATTGAAAATTCTATAAAAGAGTTAAATATGTTCAATTTTCATTTCTGATAATTCATCTGACGAATGGGTGAAAGGGGTATCCTAAGAGAATTCCACCAGTCCCATCAATCCAATGCTGATACCTCTGACCTAAAGGCTATATTACCCACACATATAATTCTAGAGCTGCTTTATTGATGCTGTCTGCAAAGAAATTGTATCATAACAGTTTAAAGATATTTTTTCACACAGGTGCAGGATCAGGGGGAGGTAATCTATCAACACCTGGACAGTTCCAATTCGGAAATAGTGCGGCCTCATCTGGCCTTTCTAATCCTTGGCTGGCTACTGACATTGCAAAAAACAAAATTGAGATCACATCTTTACTTGATCAAAAAGTACTGCCTATAAACAGTGTAGATGTGGCGGGCAACACTCTGCTGTGTGGTACGGACGGAGAGACAATTTTCACAATGAATCTGGGCAGCCTTCGGTAACCTCGTGTGTGTTTAGTAGTGTCCAGATAGGTTGATTCATATGGGAAATTCCGGTGTAAAAGGTGTGGATGATGCAGCTGATAACTACATTTTGTGTGTGAGGTGTTCCTAGTAAAAGAGAAGATATCTAATATGGTACCAGTCTATGTTTGATGCATATCTTTGGGTGCTCAATGATCCCTTTCCCCCTACCCCAATGTAAATGATTAGACAGTGGTGCAATCTAATCTAAATGTAGATATTTAGGTATTTTCTGACAATTTCTGTACACTTTCACCTATTTCTCAGTATCATATCCAATATTGTTGAAGTAAAATAAGTTATAATGTTCAAAGATAGACTCTGTAAGCAAAGTTAAAGTGATAAAAAATTTATCTTTCTTGTTCTCAAATTAAAGATGCTCCACCGCTGACAAATGGTATTTTTTCTCTAATCAATAACAGGAGCAGACATTGTAGTATTTTTCTTCAGTTACAAAAGTTACTTACTTTACACCATTACCACCATTGAACAGTTTGAACTTCTAATTTTAACCCAAGATAAAAATATTAAAATTAATTAATTGCATCCTGAAAAAAATTCTGTGTTACTGTCCTATATGGAATGAAGGACTGATTGTGCATACACCAAAAGCAAAATTAAGTATTTTATGTAACTTTCTATGTTAATTAGACATATATATACAGGATTAAACACAAATCATTGTTCAAATGACGAACATTGTTTATAATCTGTCGGCGGTGGAGCATTTTTAAGTTAAAACACATAGAAAATGAGAAGCTCTCCCCTCAAAAACAAAGGAAACTTGGCAGAGTAACAAACATACTTGTTCTTGTCTTGGTATCTGTTTATAAAATGCCCCGATCTCTGTTTTAGAGGAGTCTTCGAGCATCTACCTGTAGTTTAATAAGATTGATTGATGTTGCTTTTGGACAAGCTTTGATAAAAAATGCAAAAGTGATCTCAGTGCAAGTCAAAATTTATGCTTCAAAGGGTACAATTTTGTATCGAAAAGATATATGTATTGTGTGATGTTATCAAATACATGTTCATGTTTAAACAAATACAGTATATGCTAGTCCCGATGCAGACATCGCAAAAGTTGAAAAAAATGGCTGGACATTCGGGACGGTAAGGACTGTGAGTAAGCCGGACCAAATAATAATGTGAATTTTTAAAGTAAACATAACTTCCTGCTATTAGTATCCAGGCAGCTGCTTTCATGATTATCTTATGCAGTTTAAATTCTACATTACTGTTAGGTTAAAAAAACGATTTTGTTAAATCAAATGATTACTTTTTAACGTCTTCTGGTACTCAATAATGGTCGGTCAAGACCGCATTTTAAAATAGGCGGTCCGAGTCAAAATTTGCCCGACATGTCCGTCGGACCAGCGAATTTCGCGATGTCTGCGATGACATCTGGTTTAGACAAGTTATACTGTAGTTACATCAAGACCTTCAGCTTTTTATCTCTGACAATGAATTGTGTGAAATATGTCAGTTTCCTTTCTATCACTGGGTAAAAATATAAAGAATCATCTTTTGTGCAATATATAACGTTTATGTCATTGATTACTTGTTTTCTTTATTATTTACTGATGGTGATTCATCCCTGTTAGTCCAGTTGGGTAAGTAGTTAACCTTGTATGACTGTTGATCATTTGCATTTACAATCACAACATTTGGACTAGGCGGAAAAGTGTTCATTCAATCTATCAAAACGGGCATGGTTGAAAGAAGAGATACAATGATTGTATTCCAGATAACACTAGATCCTTGAAAGCATAAGTCTGGAAGGTACAGAGATGGGGAAAATAAATTCCAACAGTATGGACAAAAATAATTGTCAATTTTTTTCCCACACTGTTGGAATTACCGGTAGTTTTGTCTCATATCAAGAAGGCCTGTAATATGGTGGTCTGTGAAACAAATCCTAGATCTGTAAAATCTAGTACTGTCAAACCTAAAACACAGAAAGATGGTCTTATCAGCAAAGTGTTCTTTATACAGGGGTCATAACGTGTTGAAATTCGCTTTTTTAGACCCCAAGAAAGTGGTCTTTAAATTAAAAGGTGATCTTTTCACAGAAGTAGTCACTAAGACAGGTATATTGTAGTTAGACAATTCCTAATTTATATGCATGCCACTGAGGTCGTTTGAACAGGGACTGGTTACTTTGTCTGTGTGATATTGTAAGTTGGATTCTTTTGTATTATTCTGTGATGCTGTGAGGAGCCTGGACCTGTTTGAGAGTGTGAGAGTGGGCGTGGTTGGGTATACGAGAAGAAACACATTACTATTTACATTGTCAGGTCTTACTATTGTGTATGGATGAAGTATAGACGCACAACTTCAACACATTGCAAAGTTGTGCTGTAAATACATGCATTTGAAACTGTTTGAGATGTAGTTGTTGTTGTTTTTTCAATCTTTATTAAAAAAAAAAGTTTTCTCAAGCAATTTTTAACCCAATGTAAAAAAAAATGTGCAATAAATTGTTGATGTTGCATTTTGTTTGCTTAAGAAAAATAACATACAGAGAAACAGCAGTAAATATCTTTAATGATCAAAATCCAAAATGACTTTCAGTTGACCATGTTTTACTATCAGTATTGAATTTGTACAAATATGGACCAAGAGAAACCAACACATTAAATTTGAGAAAAATACCTTCATTCATTTGACAAGTATTTCATGTAGAAGTAACAAGAATTTGTTATGATGGAAGGATGAAAGATGATTTGAATATACATGTAGTCCACTATCTAATGATCAAAATCCCAACAAAATGTTCTGTAACAAGTCGATGGTTCATGTTTCGGTAATCAGCACAGTTGGACTTGTACAATTACAAAACTCAACTGGTCAGATATTATCACAAACAATCAATGCCATGATAACGTCTAAAAAAATCATGCTTTAGTTCCACTAGTTCAACATTTGTGTTTTGATTTGTTTACGTGTTGCTTTTCCCACAGTGTCAACATTGGATGTCCATCATGAGCTGAAGGATTAGACCTTGATTTAGGGTTAATAGACCGCTTAACAACACAGATCAAGTTATAATTCTAGATCAGTTTGTTCAAAAAACCTATCGGTCTGGTATTGAACAAACTTGGATATTACACATCACAATTATGACCTTCATTTATTCATGTTTTGACACATCCAGAATAGTTTGAACATTATCATGCTGCAATCCATGGAAAGGTAAAACTATTGTCACAAATCATCCAATACCATTTATTTGCCATTACAAAATTCTCAACATTTGTGCAGACCAAAATAAGAATAGGATGATGACGAGACAGATGATTTTTAGTTAGCTTATGGTTTGGTGCAGCATCCGTCATCTGTCTGTCCATCAACTTTTCTTCTTGTCAAAAACCGAGTACCCCAGAGACTTGATACTGTTCATACATGTTGGAATGAAAGGTCACCAAGATTATCAAATGATTGACCTTGACACCAGTTCAATGCCATGGACATCCTCGATACTCCAGGGGTTACTATAACTGAGGTTATATCCACCCCTTGACTACCTCGTAATAAAACTAGAGGCAACAGAACAAAACAGGTAATTTAGTCCTTCAATGTACAATAAAGGCCCACTACCTTTCCAAAACGGCATTTAATTTTTAGCTCACCTGGCCCGAAGGGCCGGTGAGCTTATGTCATGGCGCGTCGTCCGTCCGTCCGTCCGTCCGTCCGTCTGTCCGTCAACATTTCCTTTAAATCGCTACTAGTCATAGAGTTCTGCATGGATTGTAACCAAATTTGGCCACAAACATCCTTGGGGGAGGGGGAACAGAACTTGTATAAATTTTGGCTCTGACCCCCCGGGGGCAGGAGGGGCGGGGCCCAATAGGGGAAATATAGGTAAATCCTTTAAATCGCTACTTGTCATAGAGTTCTACATGGATTGTAACCAAATTTGGCCACAAATATCCTTGGGGGAAGGGGTACAGAACTTGTATAAATTTTGGCTCTGACCCCCCGGGGGCAGGAGGGGCGGGGCCCAATAGGGGAAATAGAGGTAAATCCTTTAAATCGCTACTTGTCATAGAGTTCTACATGGATTGTAACAAATTTGGCCACAAACATCCTTGGGGGAAGGGGAACAGAACTTGTATAAATATTTGCTCCGACACCCCCCCGGGGCAGGAGGGGCGGGGCCCAATAGGGGAAATATAGGTAAATCCTTTAAATCGCTACTTGTCATAGAGTTCTGAATGGAATGTAACAAATTTGGCCACAAACATCCTTGGGGGAAGGGGAACAGAACTTGTATAAATTTTGGCTCTGACCCTCCGGGGGCAGGAGGGGCGGGGCTAATAGGGGAAATAGAGGTAAATCCTTTAAATCGCTACTAGTCATAGAGTTCTACATGGATTGTAACTAAATTTTGCCACAAACATCCTTGGGGGAAGGGGAACAGAACTTGTATAAATTTTGGCTCTGACCCCCCCGGGGGCAGTAGGGGCGGGGCCCCAATAGGGGAAATAGAGGTAAATCCCTTTAAATCGCGCTACTTGTCATAGAGTTCTGAATGGAATGTAACAAAATTTGGCCACAAACATCCTTGGGGGAAGGGGAACAGAACTTGTATAAATTTTGGCTCTGACCCCCCGGGGGCAGGAGGGGCGGGGCCCAATAGGGGAAATAGAGGTAAATCCTATAAATTGCTACTAGTCGTAGAGTTCTGCATGGATTGTAACCAAATTTGGCCAGAAACATCCTTGGGGGAAGGGGAACAGAACTTGTATAAATTTTGGCTCTGGCCCCCCGGGGGCTGGAGGGGTGGGGCCCAATAGGGGAAATAGAGGTAAATCCTTTAATTCGCTACTAGTTATAGAGTTCTGCATGGAATGTAACCAAATTTGGCCAGAAATATCCTTGGGAGAATAAGAACTGAGTTTGTATAAATTTTGGCTCTGGTCCCCGGGGGCAGGAGAGGCGGGGCCCAATAGGGGAATTATAGGTAAATTCTATCAATTGCTACTTAATTGTCCTAGAGTTTTGTATGGATTGTAACTAAATTTGGCCACAAACATCCTTAGGGGTAGGAGAACAGAACTTGTATAAATTTTGGCTCTGACCCTCAGGGGGCAGGAGGGGCGGGGCCCAATAAGGGAAATAGAGGTAAATTCTATCAATCGCTACTTGTCCTAGAGTTCTGCATGGATTGTAACCAAATTTGGCCACAAACATCCTTGGGGGAAGAGGAACAGACTTGTATAAATTTTGGCTCTGATCCCCTGGGGGTAGGAGAGGTGGGGCCCAATAGGGGAAATAGAGGTAAATCCTTTAAATCGCTACTTCTCATTGAGTTCTGCATGGATTGTAACCAAATTTGGCCAGAAACATCCTTTGTGGAAGGGGAACAGAACTTGTATAAATTTTGGCTCTGACGCCCAGGGAGCAGGAGGGGTGGGGCCCAATAGGGGATTTAGAGGTTAATATTAAAATTCCTTCAGAAAAGAAACAATGAACCTGTATTCAGAAAATTATTTGGCATTACAAACCAGGTGAGCGATACAGGCCCTCTGGGCCTCTTGTTGAAATGGGAATGTAAAATGTGATTAATAATTTTGTAGAGTCGCAAAAGTTATTAACTTACTGAACTTAATACTACACCTATCATCAACTTCTGAAATATTTGATTGAAAAAATAAAACGTTAATTTTCATAACGCGGGTCGTCTTATGTTTCCCTTCGTCGTTCTATAATAACCCCGGCGCTGGTAGTTGACTATCTATCTGCGGACAGACGGCAAAACAGGCGCACCATGACTCTCCCGCTGTTATCAAATATTACGCAGGAAATCTTGCATATGTTTGGTGTTGTAACCTCATCTTAGGCCATCGATATGTATTTTCTGATGTTATTAATGTTTTAATAAACCTTAATATTTTGCTCCGGAAAGGTAGTGGGCCTTTAAAAGATCCATATAACAGTACACTGGTTAACTGCCTTATAAGTTGGATGTTGCTCTCTAGTCTTCAAAGGAAGTCTTTGCAGGCCTGTGATTGGTTAAGAGTTTTAGGTCATCTGATGCGAAGGATCATGATGACCTATAGTCATCATGCATCGTCCCACGGCGTGCGCTGTGCGTGTAAACTTTTCATTCAAACAACTTCTCAATAATTGTAAGGCCCAGAGTACTCCTATTTGGCCTGTAGTATGCTGGGATGAATGGCTACCAACGTTGTAACAATAAATTACTTTGATCATATAGGCTAATATCTTTGAACAACTTCTTCTAACTAATATGTGAAAGGTCCTTGGTACTCATATTTGGCCTGTAGCATGCCGAGATGAAGGGCTACCAAATTTGTGAAAATAAATGACCTTTACCTACTTTCAAGGTCACAGGGGGTCAAATAGTCTCAAATCTTTGAACGATTTCTTCTAACCAACCTAAATGCCTAATGTACTCATATTTGGCCTGTAGCATGCTGGGATGGGGCTACCAAAGTTGTGAAAATGAATTACCTTGACCTACTTTCAAGGTCACAGTGGTCAAATAGCGAGTATTAGGTCTGTGACATGCTGGTATGAAAGAAAATTAATGAGAATGTACCTTAATTGATAAGGTCACAGAGTTCGAAAAGTGAAAATGGTCAATAACAGACTGTGGCATGTATGTACTTCATTCAAGGTCACGAGTCAAAAAGGCTAAAATCTGCGACTTCTTGTCAATAACTAAATAGGTTTGGAAAGCTGATATTAGGTCTGTTGCATGCTGGTATGAATGGCATTAACCTGACAATTTTGTATCTATGTTATGCACTATGTAGCAGGTAAGCGATTTTAACAAAAAGAAAAGGAGCTCATTTCAAGAGACAGATATATTCAGTCTAGTTATGATATTGTCCTATCCAACTACCTTGCCTACTCTGAAAACGATAGATCCTGACTGAGAACACCAGAGTTCCGTCATTTGTTAATTGCGCTAAAATCGCGCGAGTCATTTTGGTCCCGAATATTTCGTATGATCGAAGGATCGCAAATAGTCCTTTGTTATACATTATATGTAAAGCATTACACTAAACCTGGATGGAAACACGTAACGAAAAAAAAACAGAACGACGTGTATAATCCGTAAGGTTCTTGTTATCTGGCTACTCCGAATGATATTCGAGTTCAGACGATCTCCATTGGCAGAAAACGAACGCCATTGACTTTGAAAGTATATCTGATAGTAAAACCTTGACTATCGCCTATTCATTCCAAGTCCTAAAGGCGTTTCAAATGGCACTTAAAAAACTGAATGCGATGGAACGCGAAGTTTTCACACAGAAAATCTACAATGTCATGACTAATTCCGAAAGCCATTGTTAGCAACTAATCGTTACAAGAACTTTTGTAAACTGAGTTACCGAGGGTATTTTTTTTTTTTTTTTAACAAAACCCAAGATTTGCTTCGCTTAACTTTTGATATATAGGATACAATCAAGGATACAAATCTGTATAACGGCTATCGTACGGTGGCTGGAAAAGGACATAGTAAATGTATGCGAACGCATTACGTCATCCTCGATACTCCAGGGGTTCCGATCACATACAATTTCTACATAGAGAGTGATCGGAACCCATGGAGTAACGAGGATGGCAATACGTTTGCGTGTGAACGCAATAGTAAACCTGATTATTAACTGTCAATTAATCAGTAATGTATCATTGCGTACATACACAATTCTATTTTATTCGCACGTAAATGCGTTCACACGCACTACTATTGCCACCGACTCAGCTGCCGCTGAGTTTTTAGAGTCATTTTTTGTGAAAAAAATATATTTTCAATGTCTTCTAGTTAACCATTTCCGGTTCTAGCACTGGTGGTAATGGCTGAAACAAGACTGTTCATACACCCGATTTTAGTAAGCCGTCACAAATCCGTCCGTCTGTCAAACAAGCGTTGAAATTGTGTTTCCTTAAAGATTTTCACTATAAAAAAAGGAGCAGACGATTTAGTATTTTTCTTCAGTTACAAAAGTTACTAATTTTACACCATTACCACCATTGAAATGTTTGAGCTTCTAATTTTATTTTAAGTTAAAAATATGAAAAATAATCAATTGCATCCCGAAAAAAAATCCGTGGCACTATATCCTATATGGAATGAAGTACTGATTGCCCATGCATCATTTATGCTCTGTCGGCGGTGGAGCATCTTTATAATGACAATGACATATGTATCGTGTTCTGGATATGGAGCAGTTGTTCTGAAATAAAATATAGACTTTTACATCGAAACAAGTTCTGTTTATAGATCACTTTCGATGGACCGGATATAAGTGCGAGAGTAGAGGGAGGAAACCGGAGGGCCCGGAGAAAACACATGTGATCGGGCAGGTGATTCGTGACCTTTTCACGTCTGGGCCGGGGATCGAATCCTGTGTGATATGTCAAAGACGAGTGGCTTAACCACTACACCATCCGACCCACCATAAAGAGAAAGTGCAGATTTCAAGAGGTCCGATATGCAAAATGTTTATTGTTAGGTTTTGGTGCATTCGAAATGGTCTCTAAATATGCGATATAGCTCATTATCCTGTCAGCATGAAGGGTTTGTATAATGTCGGGCTTGTTGTAGTGAAGGACACCTGGTTCAAGTGTGGTGAAAGTCTGAAGATTTCTCAATAACTTATATAGCCAAGTAATCTAATTGAAGGTGTGTGGTGGACGGTTGATTTTAAAATACGTCAATGTGTTTACATATTCAGCACGGGGGGGGGGGGGCAATTTGGTACACACAGTCAGTTTACATACAATTAACTGCAAAAGTGCAATTCCTTTCCGAAGGAAGTAACAGAACCATATTCACGTCAATCTTGATTTTAATTGTCACATGTGATATATCATACATATGTACACACATTGTTTAAAAAAAATCGTGCCAGGTCCCTGTGTATGTACATAAATCTATACAGCTGTATAATAAGTTGTGCTTTACTCAGTTTACTGGTGCTTGCAATTGGATGCAATTGTCCTTTCTGGTTGTGTCGACTGGTTGGTCAAAGTTCCCCTGTAAAAAAGGCACTAGAGCAACACAATTCCGTGTTAGAGTATACCTAATTGCTAGTCATGGCTAATGTTGCGATGCAGAAAACAAAAATAACCGTTTTGGTTTCTATTTCGTTTTCTTTCAGTTCTGACAAATTTACTTACATGGCGAACGAATTGTTGTCCCACCTTGAACTTATGATGTTCTATCTATAAAGCGTGACGTGAATAGCTGGTCGCAGTACAAGAAGTTTGCTCTGAAATACAGGGAGAAGTCTTACAAAGTACTGCCTACATAAATTTATAGTGAGGTTACATGGACATGTGTGATACGAGCAGACGAGAGCTGGGACAGCTAATGCTCTCTCGTCTATAGTAGCACGAGGGACCCAAGGTGTACATCTCGGTGTGGCTCTGTCAATGGCCATAGTGGGATTGACTCTCTCGGCGTATGTACAGGGGACTTTTCCCATCAGCCGAATCAATGAAAACCCAGAAAGCCATGATACTCGACGGTGGGCGTTTTCAAGTGTGCGATACAAAAATATACCAGCCACGTGGAAAAGTTGCTACACCGTTATCGAACCACGTGGATCGAATGTTTTGCTCTCTTGTTAGTAAACAGAAAGTAGGGTTTGTTGTCGTCGCCGGCTGAGGTATCGGCAGTAGTGCGCGGAGTTTACTGTTGGACCATTGGTCGGACTAACGTCGACGTTTCGCCTTGGCTTATTCAACTCCTTTGCGTAGAGGAACAGTTGGCAATATCGGAAGCTAGTGGAGCGGACGCCTTCGAGACTGAGTGATACCAATGTGTGTTTATTGAGCATTATTATGTATGGTAAACCTACATTTCGTTTAATGTTGGCTATTCTTGTCATTATTGTGTGATTTCGACTACAAATTGCGCTAACAGTCACCTCAGTGGTTGGGACGATATATATGATCAAATGGCTTATGAGGTTCCATTGCCAAAAGAAGTCGGGCGTTTCAAGGTCATTGGTAAGTATAATTACATATTCCATGAAAAATTCGTAATAAATTGGTAAAATGGAAATTGTACTATTTATTCATCTTTTTGGTTTTAGGAATGACATACATTGTTTGGGTTCTTGGGTATTAGTTGTCCATGCTCCCTTTCGTTTAAGAGTTATCGGACAGAGAGATTTTTTCGACACCTTTCATTTTAATATAATTTTGATATAGGACCAGCATCAAATTTTATTTAACGTACAATTGTATATCAATTCATGAATAGCAGTTGTATATGAAAAGGGAATGGTTATGTTTGTGAAAAATTATCCCACTGTTACTATTACATATACATACTTTTAAACTAATCAAAGTATTTCAAATGAAGGTATGGTAATTGATTACCCTAATCTTTTCTACTTGAAACTCCTTCATCATATAATTCTCCTTTTTGATTAGCCTACATAGCAAAATTAAATAGATATGAGCACTATGGTGAAAGCTTATATACGTGATTATATTAGAGGTGTATAACTGAATAATTTATTATTTCAATACCAGGCGGTGTACTTGATTACCTCTGCTAATTTATAGATCTGGCTGTGGTACTCAACAGTCATCAAGTTTAATTTAAAATATTCTGTCTTAGTATTCGTTCATTAATATTATAACTCAATAATTCCACCATGATAATAAATCGATCGATAATAAACACGGATCTTGTGTGTGCTATGTTCATTGTTTTCATTCTCAACAATGAACTCGCACCTGTATCATGTGACGCAGGTAGCCTCTTACAGGTAAAGTGTTGTCACGAGTTATCGTTCTTTGCTACACGGTGAACAAAGAACACCGGCAAACATCCTTTCGGCGTACATTGCAAGCTAAAAATACATCACCAAACCATTCCTTGTTGTTGAGTAAATACGCTCTAATATTTTGTACTGTAAATGTGCTTCTGTTCCTGCAATATGGCTAGATTAAGATAGTACTATTTTTCCTATTGTGCGAGTTGAAGGACAACAATGGCGATGCGGCAAGATCAAAGAAATGCAGAGCATTGTTGCAAAGGGCTGCTTGTATTCCACATAACTTTAGAAAATGTTAATGTTTTTTATTTAAATATGATTTGGTATATGCTCTTTTGATATATTGAGTGGAAACGATTCGCTAATTTCAGTCTAAACCACGTCATCCGCGTGCCCTCGTTGTGCGCCGATAGTCGCCATTTTGAATAACTATACCGAGGCAATGCTTCATTATGCAGACCCCTCTAGAGAGCAATGCTGGTTAGGCATGATCATTATGTTTTTTGTTACGATTTTCCTTGATTTTATGCGCGTATGGTCAACTATGAAGCCTCAAGGTTGAGCTACGGACTACAGTTTAGGGAGTTATACTCCTGAACTATCATCGGGAGTCATTGTTAGACCTCGATCTTCGTTCTAAAGACTATTTTGAGTGTATTTAATGTTGTGGTAGCGGTGTCATTGCAGCCGACTCGGATGTGGAATCCCCAAATTATCGAGGATTTTCCGTACGTCTGACCACCCTTGTGCTGTGTTTCCGTGTACGCTGTGGTCACAGAACGATTGTTATCGTTTGTTTAGAGCGCATGGGGTTTATTTAGTTTCTGTTTAGCTCGCGTTTGTTGATATTATGGCTGGGATTTTGAACAAAGACCCGTTCACTTACCAGCAAGAACAAAATGACTTTCTGAAGGAACTCAAACAATTCCATATCAATCGAGGGTACGTATCTTCATTTGATTTACACTGTTGTCCTTTTATTTTGATACCATTTTATTCAATGATTCTTACCATGTGTCATTCGGTTTGTCTTACAGAACTCCAATAACAAGAATCCCTCGAATAGGTGGAAAAGAAGTCGACCTGTACTTGCTTTACCGACGAGTGATCGGCTTCGGTGGATGGCGAAAGGTAAACTCACCACTGTGTTTGAATTTACCTCCGTTCTGAGTCGTTTATATATCAATTGCAGCCACGCGCGTCTCTTGTTGTTGTTGTACTATCTGCATGATAATATTCTCGATAGAATCACGATTGACAGGTACAGTTTTGGTGGCGTTTACTGATTTCGCTTTTTATCAAAGATGGCTTCCATTGCTTGAAGGGGAGGGGCTGTTGTTTTCATCATAAAATGGCAGATTTTCATTTCTGTTATATTTTGTCTCGTCCTTTGTTTATGTTGTCTTTTTTGACAAAAGTACGTGTTGTGATGCTATAAAAACGCTTAAACATGCCACTGTAAATGTTGATATTAATTTGAATGCTATTGAATATAACAAAATGTATGACCTGATTTCAAATTTATGCAGTAAATTACTGAATTATTGGAATCTGAAATTCTCAATTTGAAATTAAATATGACTTGTGAAGAAACCATGTTTTGAATAGGTTTTGGGTTGTTTTATGAAATTGTGTCAAAATAATGAAATAATTTATTTGAATTATTGGGCTTGCACCCAAAGGTAATTAAAATTTATTTTAGGAACAAATTCTATGTACAATTGTGATTTCTATTGTTCTTCTGTATAAGTTATGATTTATTTTCTTGTTGGCCTATGATGGGTTTTTTTTTTTCCAAAAGAGTTTCTGAGTTAACAGCTTGTAATTTATGAAGTGTGATATTATTTTGAAAACTTTATTTGTTTAAAATTCTTTTATCTCTGCTGCATACATGTTGGTGTTATCATTGTACTGTTTTGGTCAGACAATGAATGCTCTTCCTTTTCAGGTATAGAAATAATCTAATCTTATAACCTACAAACTAACTTTATTTCGCTTGTGATTTAATTTCCCGAATTTTGCTGTCAAAGTAAATTCGTGAAGTTAAAATCATCTCTGCAAATTAAAAAATTTACATCATTGATTCTGATAGAAATTTCTATGCAAATGGAAAGATTGCGAAATTTAGTCGGCGCGAAAGAAAACTGGTGTATCAGGCCTATAGACATATTACCATATTAGCTATCCGCCTCTTTGAAACCACTTGGACTGTTGCAAGGTGCTGTGCATAGTAGAGATGTGATCCTTGCAAACAATATCATTGGATTGACGATTCTCATCTTCCAATACAAGATCAATTTCTATTTTCTGATATCGATACAGTGACCGAAATTATACTTGATGACCTGCCTATGACCTAGTAACATTGGAATTTCAAATGTCAACAAATTATGTTAATTATTTCTTACAGCATACCAATTGTATATATTTTGCAAGGTTTGTGATCATGATGAATTGATTATGTTGACTCTTAAGATTTTTTCACGATCACAAAAAATTATATATGAAATACTCAGCAAGAGTTCCTGAATGACAAACATTGTTTTCATTCATAAACCGATTATGTAATACACAAAACGACCATTCAGGATTTCATCTTTTTAATTTCAACAACACCATTGTTTCGATAAATACTGATACATCGTGATATTTTCCTTTCGATATATATCGTTACTTAACATTTATATCAATGACAGCTCTAGTGCATAGTTTAATGGCTTTCTTTGGGTACTCTGGCTCTGATCCACCTCAAAACCTGGCAGATCCTAAATTAAAGTTAGGACAAACTCTAAACACAGTATAAAAACCAGTACTGTTGATGAATTTTTTACAAAATGCTACCCCAGTATGGTTTATTTCAAGAAAAAGAAATACCTCTGAAATTAATATATATCTGTAATTTTGCATCAAATAATATATACTGATGCATGTCAAAATCATGTCTGGTTTTTGGATTTGTTGATATTGAATGACCAATTTAAGCTTATTAATTTTACCTAGTATCATCTATTGTTATTTTACAGAAATTCCTTTTATAATCTGGAGTGGTAATATCTTGATAATCATTCTCGATATGCCACATTACTGGGTTCTGTTGTTCATTTCAATTGAAATAAATATATGTTAGCATACACTACTTGTCACCTAGTAGCACTGGCAATGGATTTTTGTATCCACGAATGATATGATTTAATATTTTAGCTTTTTGTGACTTAACTAGCTAGCATGATAATTTGGATCTGATATTTCTTTGAATTATTATTTTAGTTCAAAGTTGTAACTTGTAACAAAAAAGTATAAAAGATATTTCAACTCTTATTGATGAAACAGTGTACTAGATATAGTTTCAATGTACAATGTATTCCCAATACAAATATGTCATGTTTTAGCCCTTCTGTTACCTATCCTTAACCACTTAGCCACCTCAGCCTTTACCAAACTGAAACTAATACAATGTGAAAGTGCATGAACACACTCCAACTGAACATTTTAATGAAATTTTTTCGAGATGACAATATAAAATTCCTGTTTCTGGACTGTGGTGCAATGCTGATTCCCCAGAATGAATATATCTGAAATATGTTTCTGATCATTGAAAACTTTCAAATGGTATAATACTGGTATTGATCGGAGTATAGCATGACATGATGCTAACAGATTTAGTACAGAGAGATGCACACGATACACCACTATTTATACCATCTATCATGCCCATACATATATAAAAGTAACTTAGGTGGAAGTTTTTGATCCCAACGGGTAAGTTTCAGTGAAGGCCTTTGTCGTGACAGTCTGTCTGGAATGCATTGTCAGGGATACAAACTTTCATCATGGCACTGGCAAATAAACCTTCAGGGACCTGTTTTATTGCTCGACTTCCAACGAAGTCGAGTTCTGATGTAATATCAAATATATTTTTTGTATAATGACATTTGGTTCTTGTTACATCAGGTAGAGTACTAGTACACCTGGACTTGTACAGATTATACATATAGTCTTTGTTTTCATTCTGTTATAATGATATTGGAAATCAATTTCACCAATGCAATAAAAGTTTTAAGATACACTTGTAAAGTCATTGTTGCATTTGCCACACTTAAAAACATCATTGCCAAAGTTGACTAAATGCATCATCTGTAACTGTTAAAAGTTCAGTTTTTGTCAATTTTTTGTCAACCAATCACAAATCAAAAGTTCATCATATGACCTGCGCAGGTAACCCGAAAAAAGAATGGGAGAGGTCAGGGGGTGTAATAATACATTTGTACAAACATACTACTGTACATGTTTTTGCGTTGTGTCCTTTATGATATTATTTTGCTGTCCATTGTCCAAGCCATCACCTGCTTTACTGGGCTCACACTAACTTTCCAGTTTGCTTAGCAAAAGTTGTTTTTTTCTCTTTAGCAAATAAGAATGTCATAAATTTATCAAATTGTGAAAAACATTAAATTACTAAGAAGCATCAAATAATGTTTTTTTATGCATCAAGTGAAAAGTACACACATACAAAAGATTCTGATCATTCATTAAACCATACTCCGTCGTGCGTATTGTTACTATACATCCCTTCAACATTAAAATATATATGGTACACTAACTGATTAATTTATCAACTGTTTTAGACTTGCTATGAAAGTAATGCGACTGAAAAAACTATGTTTGAAGCTTGTGTCAGCGTGTTTGGATATCGGGTGTGTGAAGAAAAAGTTAAGCATTTTTCGCGAATAAGGATGAATTAATTTTTGCAATTAGCCAGATCGATTTGTTATTAACGAAAATGCGAATAGGTAGCGTGAGCCCAGCATTAGTATCGATGTCGCTAGAACTTACAATTGAAGCACATGGACAGTCTTAGGGACTTGTACATGTGTTGTTTATTGAAATTGTCATCTTTACCTAATAATTTTACCTTTCATTTATATCTGATGGAGGATATCCAGTTGTAAAAGAGGTTTGATTTTGTGTGCAAATATTATGTTTTATTATTAATTATTTGACATTCAACTGCAATTTCATTTCAGAACATCTTCCTTTCGGAAAGTGCTTGGCGATTGTGATTGCTTTTTAGATTTGTAGGTTAACAGTTAATTAGTTCACAGTTGGTACTTATACATTTACAGCCACCTTACCAACAGTGTTTATAAATAATTTTATATGCTTTTCAGGTCAAAATTCGAGGTCATTTTTATTAGAAATGGAAAATTAATTTCAGTGTATTATATAATTTAAATGTCCTTTCAAACATTATGTCATGCATAATCATAATCTCTGTATCAAAAGTGTATTCTTTGGATTGCATTTTAGGTTAACTTATGGTCATATTAGAAGGTTGATTGAAAGTCTTGCATTATTGTTATAAGCATAATGTCATCAGTGCTCTATTATATATATATATATATATATATTTAAATATTAAACTAAAGTAGCAGACGACATATCCACTTGGATGAAATTTTTGTCATTCATGCACATATGTTACTTGACCCAGATTGATATTATTTTTATGAATTTTTATGTTATTAATAACTTGCCACACATGCATTAAGCAATTTGAAATGACACTTTATTCCATGCATTCATGACGCTTTATGTTCTAGATACTAGCGTCTCATTTTGGTTTTCAGCAATCTGAAAATTAATATATATATATCTCACCATTCATCACTGTCATAACTCACTGACAAAAGAGTTTACTAATGCTTGTGCTGAAATTGGATGGATTTGATTTATAAACAGCAAATACTTCACACAGATTATGTATTTAACATAAAGTGACCATATTTAGCAAGTCAAAGTTACCCATGCCATAGTTCTGGGCTGGAGTACATTGTTAATGTCTTAGTTGTTTTGTAGTACATGCACATTATGGCTAAAGGAAGTAAATAGTGCAAGTGTATTTGGTGAGAGAAAAAATGGCACATCTGCCAAAATCAATTGAAGGTGCCTGTCATGGAATCAGTTAGTTTAGATCCACATATGTTGTAGGTCTGTACTGTGCAACTATCAAAGCATGTGCAGATCTGATACATGTTTGAAGGCTGTAAAAGCTGGTAGGATGTACACAGATTTGATGCTTTATCTCCCAATTTTGTCAGAACAAGGTTGGTGTTGTAACATTCTAGTGTAATTAAAACACTAATGAAGTTAGTGTTGGGAAATTAGTTTTTACTACTCTACACTTATATTTATAATTTAGCATTGTGTTCAGTTCACTGTTGAATGATTCTGAGAGGGGTAACAGTTCATCGCAGTGCATGTCAGCCATGATACAATTTTATCTTCAGCAAAAACCTGGATATTGGACCTAATACCCTGTTATAACTATAATTCATATTAGTAATAGTATATAGCATGTGAATTACAAAATATTTCAATAACCAGTTGGTAACTTTGTGGTTTTCATCCAGTGGGATGCCGCAAAAACTAATCTTCGATTCTTTACTGTTC
Organism: Argopecten irradians; assembly: GCF_041381155.1. Classification (NCBI taxonomy): domain Eukaryota; kingdom Metazoa; phylum Mollusca; class Bivalvia; order Pectinida; family Pectinidae; genus Argopecten; species Argopecten irradians. The sequence continues at coordinate 46,317,044 of NC_091134.1, read as the reverse complement.
AAAGTGATGCAAGTAACTTAGTACTGTACCGATATTAATCATGTAATTATCAATGCAGAATGTGACTGCAAATTTCTACATCTTGTAGTCTATACGCTGTATACAGTCATCTGTAGCGGGTAAAACACATACACTTACATTCCTTTGTTTCACATAAACTATCTGCTGTAATAAGAAGGGATGGAATACAGTTTTTAATTTGAAGTTTTAATGCATTCTTGGCGGTGTGTTGACTCAGCTGTTGTATGATATACATCCTTATAATCTTGTTCAATATTACATCTTACCTGTCCATGTGCAAGTGTAATTATGTATGTTATTTCCTGCACATATATTTCCGCTGGCAGCGTTTCAATGAGTTTGGATCAGTGGTATTGAGGGATTTTTTTTAAAGCACACAAGAAATTAATGGGTACTTGATAACTCAAAAACTTGACTGTTGGAGAAATGCCAGCTTATACTTTCTCTTCTCCCTCCACAGCAAGGTTAGCTATCACACTACATTCTAACACAACACCAAAGGGCCATTGGCAAGTTTCTTCTGGGGTGCATTAACTATTTACTATTAGCTTAAACAGTTTCATAGTCAATTTACTTGGTGACTTCAAAGATAGGTATATGAATTCAACTGTTGTCAGAAAATTGTCTGTGATGCATGCTTTAGCTAGTTAAAACATTTGTAAGCCTGGTGCTTGTTAAGTTTTAAAAGTTAGGTGTTTGATTTTGGAAAGTTTGTTAATGCCTTCAGCAGTATGTTTCAGTGAGCCAGCATTATATAAAATGCAATACACATTGCAATCTTCCAAAACAATGGCGATTACAAAAATATATAAATATTGTAAAACTGAGCACAGAATCTGTAAGGAACCTGGATGATTTAAATCACATTAATAGAATATATATATATATTATGCTCGAAATGATGTACCATATCTGTAATATCTTTTAAAAAAAAGAGGTTATATACATATAGACTTATGTCTCTGTTTAAGGATGATTGTAAAAGAAATTTCATGAAACACACAATTGCTGCCAGCTCACTTGCTACAGGAGAAATTGATAGAATATACCAGTATGTTATGGCGTACATCGAAAATAAATCTCTGGTTGTCATGGTAACTGTGATGGTAAAATTGGTTAAGTGATCCTGCCAGTGAAATCAAATTGTAGGGTCTTATTCTGTAACATGCATTAGCTGGTATTGAAGATGGAATTTTGTTTGCTACACACAGATAGCATTGATAAATTTAACGGAAGAAGTGCTCTTCAACTTTATTACAATATAAAAATAGGGAGTTAGATTTGTTTCAGGCAATTTATTCATGTGTAGTAACCAAATAATGAGGAAAAAGTATTGGTATAAAAGTCGTAATTTGATTAAAAGATTTATTACCATAAATGAGTTTGGAATTACTTGTGATGAGAAATTCAAAAAAAATTCCTTGTGAATTGTTCACCTTAGATACAAATAAAAAGAAAGATACTGGTATTCAAATTGTATGCAAATCAGTAATTTATGGCGTTGGCAACAGATTAATTTAATATTTTTTGCCAACAGCTTGTTTTCCAATTAACTGCTAGGTTGATTATTCTTGTAGCCACTCTTGTTTTTAACTTGTTGTACATAGGTTAAATGTCAAGGACACCGTTTTGAGAAAGTAAACATTAGCACACTATCTACTGTCTGTGGCTGCTGTTAACCAGGTTATGGTGTTGGTCACAGAGTGCAGTATAGTAAGCTGACTGGTAGTAGTAACTGTGTAGCAGGCCTGGTGTGTGTGTGTGTGGTGTACTGTATATGAATGGTCCACACAGCCCAGGCCAGGTACCACAGCACTACGATATAAATAGTTTCTGGGATTTCCCAGATCAATGATCATGACCTATATTTGCTGCATACCAGAAGAGTCTTGTGGTATTATTAAGGTCACCTACTGTCAACTATTGTGTACTGTATGTGTACACCCACTAAATACTTAGGATTTGAGCTTGACCTGAAGGGGACATATCTATAGGTAATACTTAGAGCAACTAGATTTTACTTTACACAATTCGCTTCCATATCTGTATATTTGCAAGTTTACCAGCAAATTAAACAACACATATGACATTAATACACATGACATAAGAGATCTATATATGTAGATTTTATACAGAAATGAATTTTGTCCTTTTATTGCACGCTCAAGCAGCGGTAACAAAACACTAAATTGGGAGTGGTTTATAGCTTCAATATGACCTTTGATTACTTGTTTATAGTTTAGGGCTAGAAATACTAATCAGCATTGTAATTTTGGTTTAGGTCATATAAAAGACACATGTATGGGCCAGGGCTCGAACTCAACGGTAGCCAGATAGTTTTGGGCTAGCTGATTTTACGGTAGCCTGACTAACTAGTGGAAATTTTATAATACTAATCATGCTAATAATGTTGGACTAATATAAAACGCATTGTAAAAAATCCAACAAAGCGTGCATGACTTGATCACCTTCCTTTTTATCTGTATTTATATTCAGTTTAGATAGAAATTTGATCATCCACTTTCCGTTTTCATCCGGCAACTTTCTTTATTACCTATTAGATATATAAAAGTCTGAGAGTTCCGAAAGCATGATATATGTATTCGATAAAGCCCGAGTGTCAAGCACATGGCAATTATAATCTTGATCAGTCTTGTGTTTGTAAAATACACGCTGAAATACCGCACTTCAACAGGCGGTGAAATGACTATGATGTAATAAAATTCAAAGCCTCTGGGAAACGAAAAGCAAAGGATGATGAAAACAGAAGAGAAAAAAAGTTTAGCATAAAAAGTATTATCAAAACGTGAACAGAAATTTCAAACATTGCAAAAAAGAATTTCCTTGGTTAAATTACCGTTTTTCAACAAGAAAAATACACTATTTCCAAAGTGATTGAATCATGTCCACTAGTACTGCACATGATAAAAATGATTCCTATAAGTATAAATGAACAAAGGTCTTTGTATTTTTAAAGCCTGTTAATTTGGGCTACTTGTTTTCTCATGAACGAGCCTGATTAGGCTAGCGGAATTTACTATTGGGCTAGTAATTTGTTTTGGTGACTAGCCCAAGTGACCAGTGTTTTTAAAATAAAGTTCTAGCCCTGCACTGATGGTGTCTTGGTTTCTTAGAAAATATTATGACTCGATGTCTGAACTAAATGTTGCAGCGTGATCACATGGCATCAAAACTTGATATTACAATGTCAACTTATACTCAGAAAAAGTAAACTTTTGTCATGATCATGCTCTGGTAATACATGTACTTCTATATATATGGATTTTTAAGTTCCACAACATATGTATTTACTTGTTTTCTTCTATGTTATATAGATGTAGTGACATTTAAGATTTTGTCTTACAAACATTTCTACCTATTTCAACTTTGATTTAAAAATGACCAAAAGTTTAATATACTATATAGTATATATCTGGTTTATTACATGTATAAGCTATCGATTGGTTATGAAGTGAATTTGAATGCAAGTTTTAACATGTTTCCAGTAAAAAGAAAGTGTAGGGAAAATAGAATTAGAGTTTATGGTTTTGTTTGGTTGGATCTAATACAGATATATATATATTTGTACCTTGTGTATATATATACATGTATTTATATGAAGAGCCATCATGAAATGGCGAAAGTACTAGAGGAAGGTCGTTGAGTTTTATTTTCTATATATTCAACTCTACATGGACACATACTTTTTCTTTATATTTATTTATATATATATATTGTACAAGAGTCATTCTAAAAGTTGCGCTGATACAGTAAAACACCGATATTGAAATAACTAACTGTCTAGAATGTATCTTGTATCTTATCCACACAAGAGCTCAGTAATGGATGGTGATGGAGCAATGCAAGGATCAAGATATAGATTTTTTTGACATTTCGTTAATAGCTTTGTGAAACTGTATAAATATTTGATGGCAAACCTTTAGAGAGGCAGCTGTGCTTTATAATATTTGGCTGGTAGCAAAAGGTAAATAAGATGTTTTCCGTCTAAGAGATCAGAGCTCTAAAGAGGGATGGTTTTTTAAAGCTTGATGAAATATTGATCAACAGTCTTTAGTTTTAGTACACCACAGTCAACCATATGCCACAATATATAGTCATCATATATATTCACCAGTGTTTGGGTCTCCATCATTCAGACTTTACAATATGGAGAAAATATTGATCTGAAAATTTGACATTTTACACTTTTTCGGCATTGTGTTGAAAATGGTTATGTATTTCATGCATACAGATATATAGTTTAAACCATAAAAAACAAACCTGACAATAAAATTGTTTGGAATTTGAGACTACAAGATAAATGTTATCATGTGGATGTATATATAGTGATGTTTTATTGTCAAACTTCACATGACTCAAACTAAGAACAGGTTTTGTCAGATATCTACAGCTGTGTCACTGTCAGCACTAGGAAATCCTTTTATCTGCATTTCCCATTAGTGAGATGGAGGGAGTGATGTAAGTGTCTAGTAACAGTTCTATCTATCGTGTACATGTATAATCTTTTGTGAATAATGGTAAGACATGTGCAATTTAGAGTTTTCTATAACATATATTAAATAGATTCTAAAATAAGTTTCAAAATGATTTATACCTGTAGGTAGAAGACAATGGTTGGTAGTTTTTAAGGCATCCAAAGGCACTTACATGTCACAATTAAGGCTTAATCATATATGAATTGTAGTGTATCATATTGATTTAGTTATTAATACGAATGTGGTTATATATGGTCACCATTTATATAATAGTGTATGTCTTCGTTTTCTTTTTGTTGCCTATTTTAAGGCAGAGCTGTAATGTAGTAGCTGCTGGCTACCTCACAAAACAATATTTTAGTTGATTGCATGCGAACCAGAGCAACTTATATTAAGTGTTTCAGCATTGTGCAAGAACATTGTCACTTCAGCAAAGACCATGCATTCTGTTTCTTAAAGATGCTCCACCGCCGACAGAGCATAAATGATATTCATCATTTGAACAATGATTGGTGTTTAATTGTGTATATATATGTCTAATTAACCCAAAAAATGATGTAAAATAATTTATTTTGCCATTGGTGCATGTGAAATCAGTACTTCATTCCATATAGGATATAGCGGCACGGAATTTTTTCGGGACGCAATTAATTATTTTTTATATTTTTATAAGTAAAATAAGAAGCTCAAACTTTTCAATGGTGGTAATGGTGTAAAGTAAGTAACTTTTGTAACTGATGAAAAATACTAAATCGTCTGCTCCTGTTTTTAATAGTGAAAAAATACCGTTTGTCAGCGGTGGAGCATCTTTAACTTCCATTAAGGATAAATCACCATTGTTATCAAGGGAAAAAATAGCTTTCTGGTCATGCTCAGTACCTAAATTAATAAACCAGCTGCATGGAGTGGCTCAAGGTCTTCAGAAATTTATATCTTATTCTTGAGTCATCAAGTTTAAAGTAATGTATTTAATGATGTAATGAAATATAAGTGATAGAAGAGCCTTACGCTTATCATATTCAGATATGATAAATATGTTTTTGATGTTTGAATGAACAACGTAAAATAGGATACATTTTCTGTAAAGTGCAGTATACAGCAATTTTGCAGGTGCTCCCAGCAGACCGTCAGTAGGATAAAGGTTATAAAAGTCAATACATATCAAATTAGCCTGCATTAAAACCAAACATATTCTGTGTATATATTATACATATAAACTTATGGGATCATTCAATGCAGATTCTCTTTTAAAGGCAAGTAATTTATTTGGAAGCCAAATTATATATTAAATCTAACATTAAGCCCTGTAGTGTTTAAACATATGGAAGAGAGCACGTAGAAGTCTGTTCTGATCTGGTGTATCAAACAAAAAACCAGTTGTAGGATTTTAAGGATGATTTATGGGCAGTACCTGCTGCACAGTGTGTGTAACGTGAGCCCCTAGGTTTACAATGTAGTAGCGACCAGACAGTAGAGAAGATTGAATCTGTCTGACAACATCAGGACTGCTTTATAACTGTCGGCTGTACAAGTGATTGTTGATGGAATCGAGATGTCACTATTGATGTTTGTAGCCCTACAAGGTTAGCGTTTTATGTTGTTATTCAGATGGAGTCTAAATTCTCCTCTCATTGCCACATCCAACTCTATAGCTCTGCCTGCCAGAGGAAATGCTACAGTTTCCTATAATTGCCCATAAGCTAGATTTGATACACAGAGGGGTTATTGTGGAAACTCTCATTGTCATTTTATGTTTAGCTGTAAAAAGGAATGGTATTATGAGAATTATCCTCGATGGTGCCATATATGATATATCTTCTCTGTTCATGGATGTTGTAATTTCGTAAATGTTTGTCAAATAACGAACATATTCGTCAGGTTTTCACGTTTAATTGGAGATTTTTATTTTGGTTGCTGCTAGAAGATAATCGTTTGTTATCTTTAGTTTTTGGCATCCCTCCAGAGCGTTAATCTGATGTAGGCTGTAATTACATTATTATGGCAGAACTGTGATGATGCTGCCAATGCTGCCAGGCAAAGCTTTCTTGGGCAATCTACAGTTGAATTCTCCTGGAATCTGACAATATTGCAATTTAAGAATTCTGGTATTATCAGAAACAAAACACTAAAACTCACCAAGATTCATTTTGATAATAAAAATCAGGTCTTTCGACTTGCTTTAGCCAGTTTGTAAATCGCTCAAGTAGTATATATATATATAGCTTATATAATATGTTCATTGAATTGGTTGGTTGCTAGGCTAAATGTCCTATTAACAGCTAAGGTCATTTAAGGACAGTGCTCATGAAACAATGACATCTTTTTCTTTATGAATATGCAAAATACAATCATTGACTTTTCATCTGTTGGTCTTTGTCAATAATTTGAAAGGGAATTCAGCCATGTGACTAGTTACCCATACGCCACAAGCCCTGATCATGATTATCTTGTATGTTATTTATCGAGATAGAGTTCTTAAGACAAGAAATTTAAAGTGCCGGTAAACAGAGCAATAATGTACTGGAATGAAATCATATGGTGCTTTCAAATTACACCTGCTCTGAGTGTGTATTGTGTAGAGTCTGGATTGATAGTATCAGCCATCAAGATAAACTGAGCTTCGATCAGGGGACGTTTTCTTTGGTTACAGTTTGAGATCTAGGTCTCCTGTTATTCTCCTGATGAGTTGATCCTATCATGTACATTGTGCAGGATATATATCTGGTCTTCTTTACAGCACAAGTTTCATCAGGTTTCAGGCTGTCTATTCATGGTACTGTTGATATGTGAGAGCATCACAATTTCCTTTGTTAGGAATTGATTTGTGAGTACAAGTGGTCATGGGGAAAAAATGGATAAATAATGACTGCTTTTCACTTTAGGAGATGAAGGATGTGCTCTTAGCTTGTCCTTGTCAGAGAAGATGTATATACACTGTATAGTTCATTTTATTTCTGAGTGAAAGTAACAATACTATTTGTGTTGAGTCATCTGACAGAGTAATAATCTGTGTGATTTGTTCTCTGATTAGAATCTCCAGGAAACACCAAGGAAGTCAATCTGAGAAAACAATTCTGGTACGAGTTGAAACAGATTAAAATTTCATGTATGACAAATTGATAAATGCTGTATCAATGAATGAAGCATCTAGTTTGAAAATTGTTTTGGCTCGAATCTCTGTTCGTTAATACCAGATGCTTTGCATTTTTTCCATGGAGGAAGTTTAAAAGGAAATTATTGCATTTTTTCCATGGAGGAAGTTTAAAAGGAAATTATTGGGTTGTCTCCATGACAAAGCAAGCCCAAGGGTTTAAGTGTTTGTTGAGTATGGTAATACAAGTCTTCACAATGTGGCATATTTATGTTCTAGCTGTATAGCAGTGAAGAGATGATAATGAATTCCCTGATTGATAGGAATTTAAAATGGTATCTATGGTATAATTGCTCTTTGTTTCGCATGCAGTTTAATTGATTACCATTCTTTTAACAAAAAAAAAACCAAAATCTGTTGAACATCAAATCTTATTTAAAAAACCTGAAGAGCAGTTTATACGTAAACTTGTTGATTTTTAGGTCATCTGACCCGAAGGGTCAGGATGACCTATTGTCATCATGCACCGTCTGTCATTGTGAACCGAAAGGCCCAGGGTACTGATATTTGGCCTGTAGCATGCTGGGATGAAGGTTTAATGAATGACCTTGACCTTCATTCAAGGTCACAAAGGTCAAAAAGGCTAAAATCTTAAACTTCTTCTTCAACACTCAGAAGGCCCAGTATACTCATATTTGGCCGGTAGCATGCTGGGATGAAGGGCTACCAAGTTTGTTCAAGTGAATGACCTTGACCTTCATTTAAGGTCACAGGGGTCAAATAGGGGGAAATCCTTTAAACAACTTCTTGTGAATAAATAACAGGCCTAGAGACCTGATATTGGACCCGTAACATGCTTGGATGAAGGGCTATCAAGTTTGTTCGAATGAATGACCTTGATCTTCATTCAAGGTCAAAGAGGTCAAAAAGGCTTATATTTTTAAACGACTTCTTCTCATGAACCAGAAGGCCCAGGGTACTGATATTAGGCATGTAGTATGCTGGGATGAAGGGCTACCGAGTTTGTTCAAATGAATGACCTTGATCTTCATTCAAGGTCACAGAGATCAAATAGGCTAAAATCTTTAATTCTTCTCCAGAACCAAAAAGCCAAGGATACTCATATTGGGCCTGCAGCATGCTGGGATGAAGGGCTACCAAGTTTGTTCTAATAAATGACTTTGACCTTCATTCAAGGTCACAGGGGTCAAATAGGTGAAAATCTTTAAACGACTTCTTGAGAATAACTAGGAGGCCTAGAGACCTGATATTGGGCCTGTGACATGGTGGGATGAAGGGTTACCAAGTTTGTTCAAATGAAAGACCTTGATTTTCATTCAAGGTCACAGAGGTCAAATAGGCTAAAATCTTTAAACAACTTCTTCTCAAGAACCAAAATGCCAGGGATACTCAAATTCTTCTTTTCAAGAACCGAAATGCCAGGGATACTCATATTGGGCCTGCAGCATGCTGAGATGAAGGGCTATCAAGTTTGGTCAAATGAATGACCTTGACCTTCATTCAAGGTCACAGGGGTCAAATAGGGGGAAATCTTTAAACGACTTGAGAATAACTAGGAGGCCTAGAGACCTGATATTGGGCCTGTGACATGCTGGGATGAAGGGCTACCAAGTTTGTTCAAATGAATGATCTTGATCTTCATTCAAGGTCACAGAGGTCAAATATGCTAAAATCTTTAAAGACTATGTTGCATTGTGCTAATAGTCAGATGACTGTTAAGGCCAATGGAACTCTTGTTAATTTGCTAACTCTGTTAGACCGTGTTTAGTTTGAATAATTTGTTGATTCCAACCATAGGATTGACAAACCTAGTACAAGATAATTCAATTACACATAAACACTTAACTGAAAATCTTAGATATAACCCTGTTTTTTTTTCTATGTTTATGATCATGCTAACATTGAGATCTAGATTTGACTGTATTTGTTTGTTTGAGTTTTACGGCCCATCGACAACTAAGGTCATTTAGGGCCAAACTACAAGAATTTGACTGTATAGGATATATGTGTAAAAAAAAAAGTTAGAAGATGAAGTGAAAATAACAACAAACAACAGTATAGATGTGAAATAGTAATCCAAAATAGATAATAAAAATAATGATGGGTTCAAATGTCACCACATGTAATGGTAATTATAATGTATATGTTAACCATAAAAGGATTTTCCCCTAAAAGTCATAGAATATAATTTATGTACTGTATATATATGCAATAATTTTATTTATAATGTTGAATCATGAACAAAAAATAATCATTACTATGTACAGTTACTAATTAATAAGATATGAATAAAGGACTTATTAATCTAACGGTAATTGATCGTGAAGACTGAATATTCATCTAACGGTAATTGATCGTGAAGACTGAATGTTTGATTATTTTTTTGCACAATAATGAGATGAGGTGAGATGAGTGTTTTGGAGCTAAACAATTTATTTCTTGCCTGGATTAAAGAGTCACTGACTATAATGTTTCTGGCTGTATTTTCATCTGTGTAATGAAAAATCTCGGGTCTTGCCAGTTCCTATAGGTAACCAGCTCAGATTAATGGCTTTTACTTATAATTAGGAGAGTACTGATGTTGAAGTTACATTTACAGAAACAAAAATACTGCCTTTCATGAAAGGTCTAGATAAGTAATCACAATAATGAAATGTGAATGTGTATGAATTATTTAAATGTGTTTTGACTACAGGTACATGAAAGCTGTGGTTATAGGTAGCAGATATGCAAGGTATACAATGCAGGACAATAATGTGTAGAAAATGTGAAAGTATTCCGAGTAATGTGTGTTCCTTCTTTACAGAGACGTTCAGTAGGATACACCTGTGATATGATATATAAATAATTAATTTCTTCAGCATAGTTGTTGATTGAAAAGTGTTTGATCTCAAATCATAAAAATCATTTGAAGTTTTCCTCTAGCAGGCTATATGTACACATGTGCCAGATTGATACAGTAGATCTCCAGATACCAAAAAAGCCATGGGTTACACTTCAACCTAATCTTGTTGTGGCATTTGTGAATTATTGATTAGGTACAAATGATGTGGCTAAAGCACAAAAGCTTACAAGTTGCTAACAGCTATTCTGTTGACTGGTTCAGTTATTACAAGTGTTGAATGATCAATCAGCTTTTCCAGTTGACTGTTTGATAAAATGTTATTGAATTTATACATAGACTGTTACCAAATGTTGTTTTCTGGTTAAATAATGTTCACTCTTAGTACACCTACATTAGTTATATGCTGATCATTAGTGATGATGATCTGATAAACTCCTGAAGTGTAGCAACATTTGCATATGAAAGGAATTGCTTCACGTATTTCAACATCCAGAACAAGATTATATTGACAATATGAAAAGAAATCAATAATTGGTTTTCCTTCAGTGAACATGTGATCATGAACAGCTGAAGTGAAATGCCTCCAGGCTTTTACTTTTGATATGTTTATTGATATGCTAGAATTAGATGAAGTAGTATTGTATACATAGCTAATAATGATTGTGTAAAAAGTGTGTCAAGTGTGTACTTATTTGTTGTAGGTGAATGATGAAGATTTATGGGAACAAATCCAGAGTGACTTCCACATCCCCAAATGCTGCAGCAATGGAACCCAGGCCATCAAACAAATCTACATCAGGTCAGTGGGTTTTCAATTGATATACGGTAGAGATATTTTAAAAGTAACATAGGTATTTAAAGCTGTTCATGAATTCAGGGCTCTCTCTCACTCTTAAGTCTTGTGTGAATGGGGCTGAGGCCTTCAGAATTGTGAAAATCATCGCGATATAGACCAAAATTGTGAAAATTAGAATTTGTCAGATAAAACAAAAACAACTATAAACTTTATTTATTTCAAGCAATTCATTTCAGTTTTACTTTGGACTAGTATTTTAGGAGTTTGAGGATCTTGTAAAATATTTTAGTTTTCTTTCTTTCAGCCTTTCCTTTTTGATTTTTTCGACACAAAGGCAAAAATTAGCTTGAGGAATTGTGAAAAAACATGGGTATTTTAGATTGAGAATGGGGTCAATTTTCGGCCTCAATAACAGCCCAGCTAGAGCCCTGAAATTTCATTTCTTTCTGGGGAAGCATAGGCAAACTCTCTACTGAAATTCAAATATCATATATATGTCACATGTATATTAAATACGTCAGCTTTGTCCTGAATTACTTTGATCAGATCTTTAAAAAAAGATTGTTATAAGAGAGATATATTAAAAAAAAAAATCTTGATTGTTTGCCCAGAATTTTAATTCATATTATGCTGAAATGATTAAAGACTAACTGTAAGCTTAGTTTCCCGATTAAAACAAATAGAAGTCTGCCTCAGCATCTCGAGTGTAAAAACATAAATAAAATAAAATTGTGAAATTTTAGGCCTGTTTCTGAGTAAATTGACCAGTTATTTGTGGATTATGACCACACATATATATATATATATATATATAAACATCAGAGTGTTTTAGTTGAATTGGATCATCCGATGCCATCAATGTTGGCGAAAAATCCATACATTTCCTCTTGATTTAGCTATTTAAGATATTCTTCATATGAAGTGAGTCTGTGTGATGTAGTATTGATTAATCCACTCAAGATCTAGTTTTATGCTGAAGATAAAATCACAAAAGGTCTGTAGCTACAAGCGATTTATGTACCCCAATTCTACAACTGTACTTAAAATCAATCATACCAACCATCACATTTCTGACAACTTGTACCAGTTATTGATATACACATGGAGATAAATGGTCCATTCACAGATATCTATTCTTTCCTTTACATGCAATACTGAGTACCAGTAGCTCATGTTTACAAATGTAAACTAATTCTAAAAGTATTTGGCCTAGTTAGCGTCCATTGCAAGCATCCTCAATATTCCAGGCGTTAGGGTCCGTATAGCTATTGTTAGGTATGCGAGTGTGATATATAATATATCAAGGATCTGGGTGACATCCAAGGTGCCCAAAACTTAATTGCAATTAAAGGTTCTCCCTAGGACTTCAAGTAAATTGTTTTTGAAGGGAAATGTCATTTTGCGGTTATTAATCATCTCTTTAAAAAAATTACTGGTACACATGTACATGTGACTTTCATTTTGACAGTTGACCTATACATAGCTAAATCAAAGAAAAAGCTTTTCTAGACTCCCTTCTCCTTAACTTCAGTTGCATTTGGTAATAGATTTTTTTCTGCTACATAGTTTAAATGAAAGTTCTGAAGCAAAATGTCATTTGGGGGTTATCACTCTAAAATTACATATAACCTATAGGTATATGTACACATTATACAGTTGACCTTTTCTGTGTACTAAATATATATATAGGTACAGATGGTGAGAGAGTAAGTCATCAAATGGATTGACATGTAAACAGTATATGAATAAGATAAACGGAGGACACTAAAAGGAAGACAATACACAAAATTCTCTTACATAAAGCCATAATAAGAAAGAGAAAATGTAATTATGTATACATATATGTCTTCATAGAAAATAGAATTAAGTTACGAGGTGCAGGACTGTAGCTATATAGGTTGTGTATTGTTGGAGAACTTGAGTGTATCCCATTACAGTTATGTTTAGAGATCTTAATGTGTGTCCTGAGAATAAAAGGTGAGTGTGAGTTTGAGGTAAACACATAGCTATATATGTGTGAGGGTGATGTTGATTGATTAAGTGGAAGGCCATAGAGAAACGTGTTGTATTGAAGGAAGTACTGAACCCTTCAGACTTCTCAAAACCTTTTAACATCGATTTTACTATCATCAAAGCAAATAGGCCATGGCTGGCTCAATTTATTTATGCTTAGTTTACATGTACATGCATATTTCTGTGAGGCAAAGCCTAGCATGTGTGTATAATAGCTCCTCACATTCCTTTGTACAACACTAAATTGTGTAAAATGTTATGTCATCAGGGAGAACTGCTGAAATGACAGTAGTTCTTTTATCTAAATTTATTGAAAGTATTTTCTAGTCAACTGTTACATGGTTTCATTGCCAATGACTTCATTCTCAATGTTGTTTTGTTTGCTATCAAAATTTTAAAAAGTAAAAAAAAATCTCATTATATTTAGGTTATCTTCATAATATAAAACGCATAAATATGTAATTTTATAGTACAAAGGAATACATTTTATAAATGTTGATTAGAATGATAATAATTTCAATGTCCTGTATATGTGTTTAGGAGCTATAGTAGATATTATTTCATCTTGTAGATCTAGGCCTTTTTGTAAAAATATGTAGCATGCCTCATTATATATTATATTTAAGTTCAATTGGTTTATTGATATGCAGGTCAGGGGGTTCTTTACTACTGAAAAATATAATAATTATATATTTTATATGTAGACATCTGGACAAGTATGAGAAGGTACATTTCCACGGACAAGACCCAGACAGCAAGTATGTGGAGGACGAGGGGGACACTCCAGCGCGGAAAAAGATCTGTCTGCCTATCTTTGGTATCCCAAACTCCTACAATTATAGTCAACACAGAGTACCAGGTACGATCATGTGTAATATTATTCAGGGGGAAATATTCAATGGGTTTGGGGTTGAGTATGACATGTATGAAAATCTTTAATAATATCCAGCGAGAAGTAATCCAAGGTTTAATGTCAGGTCAGGTACATATACAATAATTTGTGGTAATATCTAGCGGGAGATCGTTTTGAGTCAAGGTCAGCACAAAGTACCAGACAATATGATATAATATTCAGGGGAGATAATCTAAGGGTTTTGGGTTGGTGTCAGTACAGAGTACCAGGATGGATATTGTAGAAGACTTTTGTTGTAGTCTAGGGGTATCTAATCCAGGGGATATGAATAATCAGCATAGAGTACTAGGTATGTGGTAGTAGATACACTGTTGTACCAAGGGGGAGATAATCCAAGGAGAAGGAGGCAGTAGATGGTATTTAAAATTACCTGTGCATTATGAATAAGTGTTGTGAATCATGTAATTAATTTAAACTGAAATTGATTTAAAACATTTTTATCAGTGAGGTGAACTTTTTTTTTGTTAAATTTTACAGAACCACTTCGGCAGTCACATGGGTTCTCCACAGATTATGTCAAAATCAGCGATTATGAGAAATTGGAAAAAGCACTTATGTCGGGTCTTCCAAATGAGGTGGACTTTGTCATCAATGTGTGTACTCTGTTATCTAACGAGGGCAAGCATGTGTTACGATTGAAAAAGTCCCGGCATCTACTCAACCTGCTCATGGCTCATATAGGCATATTTGTACCAGGTAATTATATCAATTCTGACTTTCACAATAACTTGTTAGGCTAATGCGGATGGTTACAATATGAAATAGGTTGCAATCCATGTGTTACATAACATTTTTGTTCAGTCAATTAGTATGAAGAAATATTTCACATTTAAATCGTACTGAGCTATAGCATAGACATGAAAATTACACCATTTGAGTTTTGTGATTTAATTACTACATGTAAACCAACTTTCTTTCGCGGATACTAAATTTCACGATTTGCATTTCAAAACAAGTTAACGGAAGATTAACATTCACGAATTTAAAATTGGAACGGAAATCAATTATGAAGAGGCTGATGCAATGTGCAAAATTACATCGCACGAGAAAGAAATTTGGTTTACAGTACATTATTTGGGTTCTTTGATAAAGTGTTGCCTTCTCACAAATTTATCTTCTTTCTTGTTTATCAGGAAGTGAAACCTTAGAAGATGTCTATGAATCAAACTGGAGAAAATACTTGAACAGAGATTTTATACATGTAAGTCCTGCTCTGACCAGGGGATACATTGTATTAAAGATCAATTTATATATATATATACCATGATAAAAAATTTCATGATTAAAAACAAATCCAGCTAATAAAAATGTAGAATTATTATTTAATCAAAACTCTTTGAAACACTATCTGATAGACCTTTAAATTCATAGCAGGGAATATAGATATTTTGACTGCTTGGTATATAAAAAAGTGACACCATAAAACACTTAAGTATAGAATTCTTTGAAATTGTGGATTCAGAGCTGCCAACTTTCAATTATACATTGTATGTCAGTCCTCCCACGTAGGTAGATTCTGTAGCAATAAGAGGCAATTATGATCTGGCACCAGCTTGTTAAAGTAATTAATGTTCAGAAATGTAGAATGATCCCCTAATTAGCTACATGAGGATATATTTCAACATTACCTGGCATTGAAAATTAAAACCTTTATTTATAACCTCATTTTCCTGTTGATTGATTGTTATGATGTATTCCCATGATACTTCTTGATTGTTTGCAGTTTTGGTATGATACAGTGAAAGATACTGAAGCTAAGAAGTTGATTATAACCTCACGGAATTATAATAGAAGTAAGTATCCATGGCAACTGTGAGTGATGCTGATAGCGATGTCGTTATCTGTTAGCTACTCTAATGGAAAATGCATTAACTTGCTTTGTACATAAAGCTTTTGTGCAGTTAATGACTATCAACAAGTCGTGGTGTGATTAAATGTTAATGATGACTGTGGTGCTTTGGTAATTTGTATATTTATTATACTATTTAATTGAGACACGTACTGGAAATTTACATGGATATGAGATTCACAAATCACAAAAGCTGAATAACAATCATTAACCTGATGCATCAATAAGAACCATGGGAAATTTAATCACCTACATCATTTTTTTATTAGTTCCATAAATATTGCTTATTATATAGCTGACATAATCATGATATTTATAATTTTACAAAGGCACACAAGCAAGAATGAGCCATATTGGCCAATATTATCTAGTTCTCGGGCTGGGGATGTGAATTTATGTGTGATACATTCATCAATACCTTGTCTTATTTCTACATACTGAAAATATAATTTAGGACACTAAAGCATGATATAACCTGATTTTGAAAGACTTGAAATACTGTAAACCAACTTTCTTTCTCAGCTACTTATTTTGGTGATTTTCATTTCAAAATAAGTTTGCAGACATTATTACTTTTGCGAAAATGTAAAAATGAGATGACTTGAAATACCTTTCATTATAAACTTTTATCAAGAATTTAAATTCTAACAATTTGAAAATAATGTAAATTCAATATTGTCTGTTTCAAAACTGCACTATTACTACCTTTGATTCTATTTGATCATGATTTTCTTCTCTCTCAGAACCACTGATTGGTGAAGGAGTGCTGAACCTTGGTCGTGACATGGGCCGACATGACTTGGAGGGACAAAGAGTGCTACAGGTAAAAACTGATCTGAACCAATCACCACATTAATACATTTAGACTCGCTAACTTTAATGGCTTGAACAGTCTGTCATGTTGGTACCCCTATACATGTACACCATGCTATTTTCCTGATACCTGATAAAATACCATTAATAAAAAAGTATTAACTTAAAAATTATAATGGGTACTCAAATTAGGGACTTCAGTGGAGAGAAAGTATGAACTTACAGCATAAACTATAGAACTGGTTTTGACATTAAAGTTTAAAAAAATTCTAAATTTGAAGATTCAAATTAATATATGAGTCTAAATGCATTCACTGGCTTTCCATAAGTTCTTACATATCGAAATGACAGTTCAGTTCTGCTTTCGTTGTCCTGTTTTGACCATTGAAATTTTGGAAAAGATCGGAGTAAATTTATCACATTTCTAAAAATAATTTAGAAAACGAGGCTGCATGGAAATGTCAACACGGACATAGCTAGTCGGGAAGACATGTTAGGATTCCTATAAATTAAATTAACTTCTTCACACACAGAGTCATTTTGACAAGAAAGTTTACTTTTTTGTTTCATAAGAAATTATTCTGGATATATTAACACCATTTCTCCCGACTTCAGCCTTCATTTGCCCGACTATTCACTTTAATGTTTCATTTGTTATCTTCAGTTGGCAGTCATTCTGAGAAATTTATCCTTTGAGGAAGAAAATGCCACATTTATGTCTTCAAGCGATCTAGTCTTCAGGTGAGCATAAATCCCCATTTCCAGTACTCGTATTGGATCTATGAAAAATTCTTCCAATCCCTCTATAAGGATATTATCACCTATATAGGTTCCTCTTAGTTCATTGTTGTGCCAGCTGTATTTCAGGACCAATCTGAAAACAACAGGATACATATCTTATCATGATATATAATTTTAAGATGCAAACATAAATGCTGATAAAAGAATAATTTCACAATTCAAAAATATAAAAGTTGATATCGGTATGTGATCTTACAGAATAAGATAGATGGTTATCAATAATCCATTATGATTTAGCATCTTTTGGACCGAGTTCCGTTTCTGCCTACATAATCTTGCATTCTCATGCTAAACTAATTGAGCTATTTGTAGATACAAATGATCATCCATAGGCAGACATCTATGTGTTGTAAGATTGTGTCAGTATCATCATTGGACGATGGTTTGGTTTCAGATTTCTGATGTTATGTATACACAGTAGTTACGGATGTTTGCGACCGTTGGCACTTGATACCCTTGGGAATCTGGCGGAGAAGGTAACCAGCCACTGTTGTGCTTTATTGATTTCTTGTCTCCATCACAATCTTTGTGATTTATGTATTAACTTTCAGTCAGAGATAGCATTTATGTTTCCCACTGTCAAATATCCTTGATTTAATATACATGAAATTTGTAAACTGTAATTGCTCTACAGGTTGCATTACAAAATATTTACACTTCTACATGGCAACCAATCTTTAATTGAATCGCATTGCAATTGCATTTCTGAAGTTTGATGAATGTTTCTGAAGTTTGTGGGAGAAAAATAGAATGTAATCGCATTATGCAATAGCAGACATTTTGTTAAACATGATTTTTGTGCTTTTGAAATTTATAGATGGTGCTGATCCCAGACAAGGAAAAAACAGATATGGTGCTAAATCTGATCTGTAGATGTTTGTCAGCCGAGGATAAGCTGGATGTTGTTCGAGGTAAGATGTGCATCACAACTGATGGCTTATACAGGGAATTCTTTTTTGTTTCTTTGTCATCTAAGCATCTTTAAAGTTATCCAGATCTCAAAAGCTATTTGATAGTCATTTCTGTCTGTGAAATGTTTCAAAAAGTTTTATGATATTTAAAGTTTATTTAATAGAAAGTGGTTGAAATGTTAAACATGATTAATACAAAAGAACAAAAACAATCTGGTAGTCAATTTTCAGTTTCAGGTGTATAATAGAAAATGAAAATTGTTTTGCAGGTCACTACATAGCTAATATCATTAAAATTTACCTTAGAGCCACCTAAAACACTTATCTCTTGCAATTAAAATATTAACGGAAAAAACTTCTATTTTGAAGGTCTTGAGATCTTGAGTAAATTCTGTATGAAGGATGAAAACGATGTGATACTGGAGGAGCGTCTAGATGACCGTATTTATGAGGACGTGATTCGACTACTAGGAGTGTATGACATACAAATCATTGTTCATAGTCTCGAGGCCCTGTATCAGTTGTCAGAGATTGGTGAACACACTGCTACCAAGATTGCTGCTGTCAAAAGAGCTGTTGGTGAGTGGAATTTCCATCACTGCAACTGAACACTTACATTTTAATGTCTACGGTACTCTTATAACTTATGCTCCCACCGTGACATTAGGAGAGGGGGTGTGGATGCATATAGTTTACCCATGTCCATGTGTACATCATGTTGGATTTTGTCTCTTTTTGTTGCATCCCATTCTGCTCTGATTGTATATGGAGAAAGGGGCATTTATGTTTTTATGGAAAGACATTTTCAGTCTCCTTTGACTATCATAAACTTTCGTATAATGGTACTTTGTTGATAAGGAAAATAAATTTTAGCACTGTTATTGATTATCAAGCATGGTGAAATTCTAACAGAAATTCTAATAAAGAATATTAAGCGTGAAGTTTTAGTGATGATTTGAGTTCTGACAAGACTAGTAATAAAAGGATTGTGTTTGCTCTAGATTTCTTGGTGACGCTGCTGACGATAGAAGCACAAGCTTATGGACCAAACTCGTTAGTAGGAATTAAGGTTGTGGAATACTGTCCCCCTCCACAAGCCTCTGGGGATCATCAGTCTGCATCTGCCAGCTCACAACCAACACTTCCTTCACAAAGTAAGATCTACTTACAACAAGGTTATGTACATCATGAAAAATGGAAAATAGGGCGACACTTGGGTATCACTATGTCGGCGTTGGCATTTGGGAAATGGTTTTCGTGTGATAACTTAAGTATTTATTGTCTGATTTCAACCAAATTTGGCACATTGTTTTATATCAATATGATCTTGGATGAGTTCGATAATGGTCAAAGTCCATCAATATTTGCAAGAGTAACAGCATTTGAAATTGTCAAAACAGATAAATACATGGTTTCCTCTCGATAACTAAAGTATTTATTGTCTGATTTCAACCAAATTTGGTTTATTGTTTTATATCAATGAGATCTCGGATGATTTCGATAATGGTCAAAATCCTTCAATATTTGCAAGAGTAACAGGACTTTAAAATTGTCAAAACAGAGAAATCTATGGTTTCCGCTTGATAACTTTAGTATTTATTGTCCAAATTTCAACACAAAATTTAGTATTTATTGTCCAATTTCAACCAAATTTGGTATGTTGCTTTATATTAATGAGATCTCTGAGTGGTTTGATACTGGTCAAAATCCATCAATATTTGCAAGAGTTACAGGAGTTTGATAACTTCACCTAATTATTAACTATATTTTCAACTGTAAATAACTGTTTTTTTGTGATGCTGTGCAGATGACACATTCACTTCCATGAAATTCTTGTTTTATATATAATTTATATTGATTTTGGCAGGCCTATGATTTTGTCTGTCATGAATATTTTATGACAAAAAACTATGTAAGCTACATTTTGACTGTATAGATGTATGGTTTTCAAATTATTTAAAATTCATCTTAAATATCATATAACTTTATATACTAAAATATGAAATACTTTGTTGATTGAGCTCATTAAACTACAATTACTCTGATAATTGATGGTGTGTCTTTATATTGCTAACTTCTGGTAACAGAGGTTTTCTTCTGTAGCTATATCAGAAGGATGAGTAAATTTTTTTTTTCAACTTGCAAAATTAAAACTGAGAGTTAATTGCTCTTTTTGCAGAAAATGCTCCCCAAGGTGCAGCATTAAAACAAACTACCCCACCTACCTGTGATGTGGAGTCCACGACATGCAATTGGTGAGTACAGCTGGTTTCTTATGAAACACTTTCAGGGAGGGTGGACACTATGTTAATTTGTGGCGAAAAAGAAATCTTTATACTTACTTAATGTAGTTTATAAAATGGATTTGTTAATTTGTCACTTAAAATAAATCTATACGTATTTGTTATAGAGTATAAATAATTTCTTATTTCCACTACAGGTTACAAAACGCATTTGAAGTTAAGGAAGGTGGAGAGTCCTTGTCTCAGCTTCATCTCTACGCAGAGTACATCACGTTTTCTAAGAAGTACAGCATGCCACAGCTGTTACCAGCTCAGGCATTCCTCAACTGTGTCAAGTATGTAAAGTCTACTTGTGCTGTTTACAACATTTTTTGCTGGTTCTTTGGAAAATGTCTTATTGGTGTGTTCTGCAAATGTTTATTTGTAGCCCATGGTTAATTGTTGTTGTTTCATTCATAAGATATGCCAATGGTCAGATATGATTGGGAAATAGAAGGCCCAGTTACACAATGCATTGCTGTTTATGATTACATGTGATAATATTGTGTGGTGTTTTATTGTAGAATTGTGTTCCCAAAGATTGAGATGGTGACAGTGGGGAAAGAGGATGGATCACAGGAGATTGTGTACAAAGGACTCGTCAAAAAACTCAACCCCTCACCGTTTACTGTTCAGAGCTCAGGTAAATATCTACTCTTCAAATTAAAATCATCTTCATTCTACCAAATTTAATTATTTTCTTTTTTTATATTTCTGATTCAACACAGAAAAGCTTAATTGGTTGTGATTTATTCTCTTTTTTTCTTCAGACTTTAATAGTAGAAATTATTCTATATATTTATGAATTTTTGTTTCTGTTTCTTTTTTTGAAAACTGACAAGAGACATGCATCATTTGCTGTTATGCCCATGACTTTAGACTGAGCTTGTTCACATATGACTGTCATGGAAAGGCTAATTCAGACTGTACCCGATGTTGCACATTTTATTTTTGCATGGCATTTTGGTTACATATTTAAATTAACACCCAGTATTTCAACCAAAATTTTTTCTGCATTAACAATTATCTCAAATTGTTTTCAAAAGTCTCTAAAATTAAGAGTTCCAAGCTCCTTCAATTGAATTTTTTGAAATAAATTGTACTGCTATGGATGCAAAATCTTTTAAAAGGAATTGCAATGAATTCTTACTTGACCATTCAGATTATTGATAGGTTTATATCAAAGTTTGATGTTCATGATTGGTTTATTAATAGCAATTATGTATAAATTTTATGAAAAGGTTTAAAAATGTTATACAATTCTTTTGATAGTAAGACCACATGTTGCTTTTTCATCGTAGTTTTGGAACAGCAACTTATTGGCTTTGTTATATTTAAATATTGTAAAAGTATTATTTATACTTAGAATGTAGACCTGTTTTTGTCCAACATAGTATTATTGGCAGTTCCCATAGTAGATGATTTTCCAATAATAAATATATATAGTTTCCTGAATACTAACATCATTTATTGTTTGTGAATATGTACTTTAGTATTGGATGAAGGAAATCATACAAAAAACATTGCATTAAAAAGTTATATGCAAAATGAATTTGAAGATAGATTTTATAAATATTTACGTTCCTGCTAATATCATACAGTACATCATTGATTAATTGGCCTTAGCAGACTATATCAGTTTACATCTTAAAAAAATTCAAAAGAAAAGATTTGAACAATCAGAGAAAAATGAATGAAGAATATGAAAAGTGAAATGAATGCATGTGCATAAATGTTTTCTTTGTTGAATCATGATTACTACCCTCACAGCGACTTGGATGTTGTATCTAGTTATTCCCCTTTGCTTGATGCCTTGCTGTTTGGCTACACTCTCTTCCTTATTGTATATTTGTCGTAATATTATTTAGTACCTTTTCTTAACAAAACGCACTTCATAAACTAATCAATATGTTAAGGCAGATCATAATGTGAAAAATTAGAAAAATAATTGGGACAGAAAATTGATTTTGGTGCATTAATCTTAATTTTTTGAGGGAAAAGAAAACTATGTCTTAAATTAATATGCGTCTTCAGATTTTCCTACATTCAATAAGACTTGTCAACTAATTCACTTGATAAAATTCTATCAGAGACATGAAACCTTAATAATTTCTTTAGGAATAAAACACCAATATTTTGTTGAAAGAAATCAAATGCTCCTTTTTTTCTCACTTTTGGTTAGAATGTTACAAGAAAGAAGACATTTTGCTCTTTTTTTTTTTTTTTTTTAGGTGGAAAATTTTTTTTTATTGGCCAGACTATTCTATCATAGAAACTGCCAGGGTTGGGGCCCTGGGGTCAGCCTCCTTACAAACAAATGTCCCCACACACGAGGGCTCTCAATCATCACACACACATTCATTCCCACCTAAACACATAAACAACTCTCAACCCTTTCATTCTCAAGTACATAACTTACATATTCAACTTCAACAAAACATTTATCCTGGCTCTCACTCCATCTGTTTCACGCTATCATTCTTTCATACATGTATGTTTACACAAACCAAAAAACATAAAGAGTAGATAAACAAAAAATAGGAATAAGTATGAAAATAACTGAATGATAAATTCATAAAAATAAATAGGTTAATAAATAAATAAAATAAGTAAATTCATAAATGAAAAACAAATAAATAAATAAGTAGTTATAATAATAATAATAAATAAAAAAAATAAAAAAAATAAAAAATAATAACAATAATTGCCATGGTTGATATAATTATATATAAATTAATTATAATTGGATTGATTGTAGATGGTTCAGACCCTCTCTGGTACAGATAACATGCATATATATATTATAACAGAAGAAAAAATATTATGTTTGCGCCGATTATGTGCACTGTATCTTGTATATATCACAAGTATAACATAATATAAATGACTGTTTATTACAGATGTATATCAGTTCTTAGACATAAATACAGATTCATATAATTCCACTAATATTGAAGAAGGTTAAAATTTATTCAGAAATCATCAAAACATAGTCATTTTATCATACATAACAGGCGCACAGTGTTATTCAGGTATTAATTTTAATTTACAAACATAAGGGGATCTTTTAGCATCAGTTATTTTTGCACAGAAAGAGTCTAAAAATCAGGAATGCATCTGCTGTAAATTCACATGTTGATGTTGTCTTTATTGTGCGAGCTTTGCATGCATTTTATCTTGTGGTTTTGCTAATTATTTGAGTATTTTTTTAGTTCTGTGTTGTATCTATTTTGCTTTCAGTTAAACCTCGTAGTAGTGTTGTGCACCCATCAGCCTTTCCTTCGACAGCATCTAATCCATACGCAACTGTTGACCTAACTAAAACTTCGACTCTCAGACAGCGTCTTATGGAACCTGTCCGGTTATCTCCCTTACAAGCCTCTCCATCCCTTCTTCCTGTAGGTGGCGCACCAGCAGCTGGGAAGAACAGTGCAATATCATCATCCACATCTATGTTGTTATCATCCAAAATTCAAGCTAATCAACAAGCTACAAATCCTGCACAACAGAGAACGCCGACCCGGGCGCCTCAACCGCTGAAACAGATCCAACCAGCTCCATCTACTCACCAGTCACCGTCGATAACCGTCACTAGTAATCTTTCATCCACACCAGTAATGTCATCCTCATCAGCCTTGTCATCAGTGGGCAATGCCCAGCCCATCCAGTCTCGTAATGTTCAACAACAGCAATATCAACCACAGCAAGTCATCGCTGCAGGAGGTCAGAACCTCCCTGTGCTTGTCATTCAGCAGGTCTGTCAGTCGGACCCCTCACAACAAAGTAACATTCCTGTGTTTGTGCAGGAACCACAACAGAAGTCTACAGAAACGCGCTTGATAAAGACAATGTTGGCTCAAAAGCTACGGAACAACCAATCAGGCCTAGTACCCATCTGTCCAAAAATGGACCCTAATAACCCGATGCAGCTACTGACCTTTACCACACAGCAAAGCACTGTTATCCAGGAACAGCTGCAGCATCCGTACATTGTGAGCAGCCAGGGTACGCCCGCTGTTCTGCCGCAGTTTGACCAGCTAGGCCAGATACAGACCCCAGTTCAGGTCAGTGTGGGACTGAACAGCCCCCAGTCGTACCAGTCTCAGCCATCACCTTCCTCGGGAAGCATGTGTGTTGTCCAATCTAGTCAGATGGGAATGAGTAGTCCTACTCCACAGCAGGTGATTACTTCCCATCAATCTCTGCCAATTAAGTCGGATCATTCAGCAAAGAAAAAGAAACCTGGCAGTAGCACAAAATCGTCAAGCACAAATTCATCTCGTTCATCTTCACCAAAGAATTTTTCACCAAAACCAAGCGTCATGTCTGCCATTAATCCTCCCACTTCCCCCACTCCAGAATCTCCCGTCGATGGAAGAGACTTGGAAGTGTGTGGGGAAGTGGAACGCGCCAAGGATGTGGTTACTGTGGGACAGGAAGCCATGATAGAGCGTGTGGAAAACAAATGTCTCGATCGCATCAAAAACATGCAGAAAACTACTCAACCGTCCATTCAACCTACCCATGTGGAATCTGGCCAACTGCTGGTTCCTAGTGCTACTGTAGTCACAAGTCCTTTGTCTAGTACCAATGACCAGGTACTGGACAC
The DNA here is from genome assembly GCF_041381155.1 of Argopecten irradians. Classification (NCBI taxonomy): domain Eukaryota; kingdom Metazoa; phylum Mollusca; class Bivalvia; order Pectinida; family Pectinidae; genus Argopecten; species Argopecten irradians. The sequence continues at coordinate 46,291,583 of NC_091134.1, read as the reverse complement.
TGGTCAAGGAAGGAATAACATACTTAGTGACACTGGCCAGGTCATCTCCAGTGTGCAAAGTGGGGACCAAATAGTGAACCCACCTTTACCCGTCAGTAGTGGTAACTCGATCTCTGCCATGGTGTTACCTGCTGGGCCAGAATCTACCATGGCTGCTGCAACAGTAGGAAATCAAATAAGTGAACAAACATTATTTCATCAAAACCCAAATGTGCTACAACAACCACAGAACAATTTCTCAAACATTTTACAAATTGAGAAACTTAACGGTGATATTGGAGATTCAGAGGATAGCATGTCGTCTGATATAAACAACGCAAACAACAACCACTCAACAGAGAACATGGACAGGACTACGACAATACCATCTATCAGTAAAGATTGTAATAGTGAGGACGACAATGTGTCGCAGCTGGAGAGTGTGTCGGACATGTCAGAAACAGCTAGGGCAGCTTTAAACCTGGAGGCCAGTTATAATGATATGGAGACCAACAGCATCGATGATTGTGTTGGGGAAGGTGTAGATGACAACTTTCTCTGTGATGAAGACGCAATGGAGAAATATAACATGGGTGTTAATACTGGTCAGATCTTGGAAAATGGGAGTGAAGAATCTCTTATGGAGACTGAGAGTAGGGTACTCCCAAACCCACCTCAGAATGAGGACAGAAATCTGAAGGAGCTTGCTCAAAAAGAGGAAAGCGTAATCAAGGACAAAATGACAGAGGAAGTGTCAGCTGTGAATGGTATTCCAAAATATCAGGAGGAAATCATCCCCTCTCCAACTCCTGAACCTGTCCTCACTAACGGTATGGACTCGGAGGACAGCTGCTCCAGCATTAAGGAGGATATTCAGACACCAGCAGAGCTTAAAGAGTGCATGAACAAACTCGGTGAAAAAGTCATGCCAAAAATGAATGGCATTATGGTCAATCATGTCACCAATGGTGAGATTGACCCATATGATGGACACAGTAATGGTATTGATTATGAACTTAGCAATGACGGGTTAATGGGCATTGGACAGGGTAATGGATGTGTTGATCGGTCCTCCGAGAACAGTGAAGAAGTGAAGCATGTTGTTATTGGTGAAGGGGACCATGTTGTTATTAATTCCCAAGGTTGTCTGGAGATCAATGGCAAGGTAACCGATGTGGAAGACCTGCCCACAACAACTGTACAGAACTCAGAGGAGGACTCAGAGCAGGTCCTAGCTATAAAGAGCATTCTGGAGGAGGCTGGAGCGGGTGGTGAAGAGGGCTTCAATAATGTAGGGGAACAATCCGAATGTTATGACATGACAGGAGAGACAGCTCAGGCAGAGGAAAGTAGTGGTCCACGTGAAACTGCAGCAGATCCTGACGAAGTCATTATTGAGAATGAAATGTGTCTAAAACCCTTGGGTCAGTCTGGTCAAACTGGACAATCATGTCAGCCTTCTGGTTCAACTCAGACACCAGAGGACGTGACAGAGGAACCGATGGAACAGACTGAGGAAGTTGAGGATAAAAACACAACTCAGAATGAGGACACTAATCCAGCTCTTATTCTGGAGCCAGAAAATTCTCAGCCAGAGCTCCCTATGAATGAGGATTCAACAGACAGTTTACCTGTGTTGCCTCAAAATGGTGACGATAGTAAAATAGACATTGTGGAGGCTGCTGTGGCCTCTTGTGATCTGAAACCCCAGGACGGTATGGATGATATTCCCTGTGCTAATGCCATGACTGTGGGTAGTATCGTACAAAGCATACAGGTGATGCCAATCAGTATAGGGGATGTGCCATTAGGACAACCAATCATAGGCCAGCCAATAATGGGGCAGCCATTGTTAGGCCAACCACTGGTAGGCCAGCCAGCCATAGCTAGGCTGCCCTTCCCAACCATTATGGATATTAACATGGGAAACATTTCCAATGACAATATGTTCAAAATAAGCTCGAGCGGTGTTAAAGTGGAGACAAGTGGTAATAATATTGTGTACAGCCGTCCAGGCGGTCAGATAGACTTGGGCAATGGGCAATTTGTAGTGTATGAGGACGATAAGTCTCGGGCGTCAACAGTACAGGTGACGGACGTGTGTAACTCACGGCATGTACCTACACCGGAGGCTTCCCGTGACAGTGAGCTCAGCTGTGATAGTGTCGCCTCATCTCTCACTGACTCCTCCACAGACAAACATTCCATGACCGCTGCCATTCAGGGCATACACATGGCAGTGTCTATCAACTCCTCCTCCATCAAAAGTGCTGCAACCTCATCCACACCAACCACAGGCGCCAAAAAATCCAGTAATACCTCCCGCTCAAAGTCTGGCGAAAAACGACCCAAGAAACGCAACAGAAATGCGTCTGGTAGTGCTGATTCACGAGGGTCATCCACTTCATCCACCACCACACCAGCAGCCACCACTAGCCCACCAAGTCCAGAGTTTGTTTGTGAATGGGCCAACTGCAAACGGTAAGTTAATGCCAAAAACTTATTTTATCTTTTTCGTATTACTTCCATTTACATGTTGATTTTAAATACTGAAAAACCTGATTTATTTGAGTGCAGTTTCTTTTCTGGTTTTGAGTTATTTGTGGTTTTCATAATAGAATATGATGAGCAGGTAAATATAACCACATTTGTTCTTTGATATCCATGGTTCAACAACAGTAAATATTTCTACAAGATGAAAATTTCACTTTTATACGGTTGTAATTTTCATTTTACTGGCCTGAATTTGAACAATTTGCAATTTTTTCGTCAAAAAACAAAACAAAAAAGGATATATGGTTTGCATATATCCTGGATGATGAATGTCTTGAATGAATATCTCAATCTTTGCATATTTTACAGATTTTCATTAGAATGATGTATTATGGCCTGTTTGTATGTTGTAGATGTTTTGAGAATTCACGAAGTGTGTTTGCTCATGTGTGCTCCACCCATTTAGTGAAGGATGTTGATGGGGTATGTCTGTGGGAAGGTTGTGAAAGGCTTCAGAGGAAGCGATGGTCACTCTACACACACATACAGGTAAATATTGACTATCTATAGTCATATCCAGTGACCTGGAACTTGAATAAAGACCAAGATTATTCATTTCTATGGTCCTGACCAAGCCAAGATTTACAAAAAAAAAAAAAAAAAAAAAAAACATTTAGAAAAATTACTTTAAAGGTAGGTTTCGCCCAATGAAATATAAAGACTACGAAATTGAAATTTATCCTGTACATAGATATAATCTTCAGATCATTTTCAATGCATACAGCGAACAATATGGGTGGTCAGTTGCCTAGCTTGACCAGGAAAATACTCCTCTAAAAATAGAGCGAAGTCAAGCTTTACATAGAACATGACGTATTTTTTTCCAAAACAAGGCCGCAGCAACAAACGGAAGTGTGCAACAAAAAGTCAGATGGCAGTGACAGTTTGCCACGGCATGTTTAGTTAAAAAAAAACATGAACAAATCGAAGTACGATGGACTGTTTATACATATCATTTATGCTAAAACACTTTACATGTTACTTACATACGCTCGCTAGCTTAATACACCAAACTGTGGCGGCTGTATGTGCGCAGGCATATGTGTTGAAATTTAACTCACCACGTGCAACGCCGTTACACGAGTCCCAACAGATCCGGGCAAGTTCCGCTTGAGATTTGACTTCTGTTTCTTCTATCACTACATGCCATCTCTGAATTTAATTCCCTATAAATATCCTAGGGTGCTACCGATTCCATTATAATTTCCTCCACTTTGTTGCCGATTCAGATATTTTTTTTTTCATCTCGCACACATTCATTCAGCCATTCTGTTTACTTTTAGTGCGTGACAATGCGCATGCGCGAAACTACGACTACACAATCCATTGCAGCTACATTTGCATACTATTTTGTCTGACGGACACCGTAATAAATCAAGGATCTCCTTCAAATTTGTTTTCAAGACACATTTGTTCAATCTCAAAAGTATAAAGAAATTAAATTGAGGTATTTTTGATATGTTTTTTCATCTTTTCTTCCGTTTATCGGATTTTACAAAAAAATATTTATTTGGTTGGGTGAAACCTACCTTTAAACTCAGATAACTTTATGTTTCAGCGTGACACTCATCATTTCTAAATTGTCTATTTTACTGTAAACTTTAAACGATGGAACCAGTAACATGACTATCAATTTTATTATGCATGGCAGTGTCTTTTTATATCATCTGTTATTGGCAAGAATTAATATAGACCAAATCATGCCTTCAGACCAAATCATGCCTTCATTGAACTACTTTGTCTTTCTGTTCTGAGTCAAAACCTTGCATCTATTACAAGATAATGATCATGCACTATTTCATCCTGCAATATAAATAAAATATATGTATGTTGTTGGAGGAAAGGCTGATGGGTAACAAATATATTCCATTTAAAATATCATGTACACTTTTGTGTCTCAAACAATGTTTCACTCAGAAGTGGGCAGTCAAAAAAGCATACATGCTGAAATTCCAAAATACAGCTGTTTCCCCTCGGTGTCAAATACAGCAATAATATACACGTGTAGAACTTTCACAGTGCTGTAGGATAAAATGGAGTATTTCATAAAAATAACCTGATTCACATTTGTTAAGGATGGTGAGCGTCTATGCTCCATTTAAGATCCAAATACTTATAAAATAAATGTTATTTGATTGTATGACAATCAGGGTCAATAAAAGTTTATTATACTGTATTTTCAGGACCATCACTGCTCTGAGCTAGCATTAAAGGCAGCTAAGCTACGACGACATCAATCCCAAAGTTCAAGCACCACCAGTTCCAAACCTCACACAGTACCAGCTCTGGTCTACCCGGGGGACGCTGCCTGGCAGGCCATACGCCGCTTCACACCCAAACCGCCCTACCCAGCTTTAGTGGTAAGTTAGAAAGGCTTTTGATTGGTGTAAAGTACTATCTACAGCTGATGTCATGGAATATGGCCACGTTTAATGGGATATGGCCATGTTTAGGAGGTTTAGCAATACAATATTTTGTATTTGCACAACATTATAGAGTTATCTGCCCTTTCGGGTGTTTGATGGAGAAATTGGTTTAATATTTTCTTTTTTTTTCTCTGCCAGTTTTCCGTTCAAATAGTTGCCTACCATCTTTTAGATAACATACTAGCACTTCATATAGTAAGGTGTTGCAAAGTTCAATGGAAGAATTCTTTCAAATCTGAAGCAAGTTAAAGTTCTAAAGTTGTTGACAAACTTTAACAAATTAAATGCAAACTAAGTAGATTGGAGTGTTAATTTGTTTTGATATATCCCTGTGTCTATTTTAGGAACAAAGAGAAGGCCCTGTCACCAAACATATAAGACTCACAGCAGCTTTAGTACTCAGGAATCTAGCCAGATATTCTTCATTAGGAAGGACGTGAGTAACTTCTTATCACAATTCCAGTTCAAAGTCTTAGCAACCTAAGAACCAGGAAAGAATGTATTTGATGAATTGTATAGATATTCATATTAATGATAAAAAGTGATTAGGAGTAATCTAGGAACTGAATATTAGTTTCTGCTTGCTCCTTCCTTTTATAACATCAGTTTCAAAGCTGAAATGGTTTGCTATTTATTTATTTGTGAAAAACCCATGAAAATGTTCCCTGCAACATACAAATTATTGTATTGTTTTAAGTCTGTTCAGTCATTTCAGGGGAGAAAATGCAGGATTTGAGAATTTCAAGAGGTAGAAGGAACCAAAATGTACAATATTCAGTTCAATTGCTAGTAGACACTGCCAAAGGGGAGCTTTAATTTGCTGTTCTCATCAAACAGTTTTTTGTTGTTTTTTTTATTTGCAAGACATTTTTGAAAGCCATTAAATTTATCTATTTTACATTTTTTGTTCACAGTTTAATCAAGAAGCATGAGCGCCACATCAACTACACTGCGATGAGTGCTCTCGAGTCCTCCAATGCCCTCGCCAACTGCCTTTGGGAGACGCTTCATCAACAGCACTGACACATACTCTCATCCTCATCACAGAATGCCAGCATCCCACAAACTTGCAGCTTAATGTGTGTTTACCCACACGATCGTTAGTTGTGGTCAGTTGACCGTTATCCATTGTTTTCATCGACAGTTTTCATCCATTCACCCCATCCTACTCACTGTACAGTGTATAGAAGCTACCAAGCCGCTGCTCATTGTCAGTGACAAATTGTTGTGCATTTGTGTCGTAACAACACGACAGACTTCTCATTAAGACTGTATAAGATGTGTTCATTTATGTATGTGCGTGAGATACCAGGTGGAATACTGTATAAATGTTTTCATATGTTGTCTTTGTGCCGAGACGGTTAAATGTTACTGAAAGTCCAACAGAGAGATATATGTATTTAATATATTGTTAAATTGAGGAGTATGATGAATCTATTTTTCTTAAGTGTGACTAGCTTGTATTAAATTTGTTTCCTTTTTTCGCATATTTAATTAACTTTGTCGTTAAAAGAAAATAAGATATATTATACAGGAGGGTTCATTCCTTGGAACTTCAGTTTAATTTATGTTTAGATATAGTTTCATTGAAATGTTTGTTTTGTAGATGAAATGTATGATATGTCACTTGGTATCAAATCTATATTATTTATGAAGCAATTACTTTTTTTCTTACTTCATAAATTTCATGTCATTCAATCTGTAGTACTTTTTTTTTCAATTTCACAACCAAAAGAACATGTCATTGTTTCAGATATAAGTTTTAAATAAAAATCTTTCTGTATCTGTTGCTTTCTTTTACTATTTTGTCAAGTGCTTAATTTTTACAAGATTTTGGTTTAAATTTATGCAGACATACATAGCATAATCCTTTACAAGTTACAAAGCTACAAATCAAATTTTCAAATTAAAATACTTCTGAAATCAGGTTGAATCTGTTTGTGTCTCTATTCCTGTTCTACAGTCGACTACACTGTATTTTCGTCATCTAGGACCGTCTCTTGCCACGTCTTACATTGTGACATCTACCAAGTAGCTTTTGCGTTGTCAGCTTAGTCCTGTTACTGTGAGATAACTTTTTATCTTCTGGAAGATTAACTTCGACTTTATGAACATCTTCCTTTCCAGTTCAGAAGGTCAAAGGTCAAGATCTTTGATTTAAAAAAAAAATGGACATTTCTCTACTATCAGGGCAGTTACTTGGGATTGTTTTTAGGTCTGAAGGGCAAAGGTCATGGTCATTGTTTCAAGTAATATATATTTTGTTTCTGTGTAATAAATTGAGTTCCCTCCCTTTGGTTGAACTCAAACTTCTAGACACCATCCTAAGCTTGCTTTAGATTGTTTAGAAGGTCAAGTCACCATTACTACATCCTTGATACTCAAGGGGTTCCGATCACTTATGATCTCTACACATCTGGACTATCTCATAGCAAAACTGAAGGCAGCTCAAAGGAAAAAATCTGAACCAATTACAGGCCTGCAAAAACTTCATTTGAAGACTACAGAGAGGACATACCTTACTTCAAAGCCACACAGTCAACTACAATGTACCTCTATAGGGTTCTTTTTACTGCATCTGTTCTGTTCTGTTGCCTCCAGTAGTCCAGGGGTGTAGAGATCATATGTGATTGAACACATGGAGTATCAAGGATGCCAATACTAAAATGAGAAATTTATTTCTGTGCAATCCGATAAATTTCTCTTGGGCCAACTATTAATATTTTTAGCTGCAGTACAACAAACTTCATAAATACAATTTCAATTTGTGAGCATATTCATAATTTACACTCCAGACTTGTCTCACAAGTGCATAATGGTTAATGGTGCCGACGCAATCCATTTGCAGACCTGTTGACAAGTTAATAATAAATTTTACTTAAAGCTTTAAAATTAAAAGTGTGATCAAATTTTGTTAGATGAAATGAGTGTTAGAATAAGAGATTTAGGTCCCTGAGTATCACCCAGCTGCCACATGGGGATTTCAAACTTGCTTCCCAGAGATTGAGGGCTGGTGGTATTCAGTCAGCAACTGTTCATGGCTTATTCTTGAATTTGACCTGAAATCAAAGATGGCAGCCACAGCCGTCAAAAATTTTATGTTTTAACTTCTTTAGTTTCATAGAGATCATGCCTAAACATGTTTTCAGTTTGATTATTTTTCAATAATTGCCCCCCACCCCCTCAAAAAAAAATGTCGTACATTGAAAACTAAGCCATACTACAGCGCGCAAGCGATTTTTTTTACTATATATGTATATTCTTAGTTCTGATGATATTCTTATAACGGGTGTCCATGCACCCTTTAGACATGATATAAACTCATCGGGAGGTGGAGTTATTGTGTATGTTAACAAATTGTTGAAAGTAAGCCGTCTAGAAAACCTAGAATTCCATGGAGATGAAGTAATTTGGATACAAATCACTTTGCAGCAGGTCACTTTTATTATTTGTACTGTATATAGACCGGAAAATTCTGTTTCGCCGTTTTGGGATAATCTGCTATTTTCTATACAAAATGCTCTCGATTTGTCATCGAACCTTATCTTGACTGGTGATTTTAATGTAGATTTGCTAACAGTTGCTCCAAACCATGTTTTCTTGGATATTATGAGTTATTTTAGTCTAACAAACGTAATAGTTGAACCTACACGTATCGGTCATACTAGATCTAGTTTGCTTGTCCCAGTTATTCTTAGTGAGTCTATATCTTACATTGACTCTTCTATAATAAATATTGATAGATCAGTTAGTGATCACGAAGGTTGTATTGTTTGTATTACATTACCATGTGTTTTTAAATTCGTATATAGGCGGAAAGTCTGGTTTTATAAAAGAGCCGATTTTGCAAAGTTGAATAATCTTATTTCTCAATACGACTGGAATGACTCTTTGCTAAGTAGTGGTTCTGTAGACAATGCTTGTGAAACTTTTACAAATGTTTTTTAGACTTTGTTTCATCGTGTATACCATCAAAAACTGTTATTATTAGGCCCTGCGACAAACCTTGGATGACTTCTGAACTAAGGAGAAACATTAGAATTCGAGACAGGTTACATACGATAGCTAAAAAATCAAACCGTCCTGAAGACATTCAAAATTTTATAAGACAACGAAATAAAGTTAATAATATGAAAAAGTACAGTCGGTTTTTTATGAAAATGTTCACGGTATCATTGATAATTACTTCTCTTCCGACCCAAAGGCTTACTGGAAGTTAATTAAACGTCTTCTAAACTCTAGTGGAACATCACAGTCCATACCAACTCTAGTAGACCCAGTCACTGGAAATATAATAACAAGTGATGATGATCAAAATCAAATATTTCTGTAGCATTACTAGGCTTACAACACTCCTATTCCTATTATTGATCAAAGAACAAAATTACTCGGAAATTAGAGACGTACTGCAAATACTGCAAATACTAAAGCTCGACAAGGCCTCAGGTCGTGATGACATTAGTCACCATATGTTGAAAAATGTTTAAAACTATTTGTAAGCCACTAGAGATACTATTCAATATGTCAATGTCTTCCGGTATCTATCCAAAACTTTGGAAATTGGCAGTTGTTATGCCTTTGTTTAAAGGGACAATTCGATCAAAGAGTGCATAAATACTTGCACATATTTCGGAAACAAATCAGTTCTAATGGTAATTAGATTAGTTGGTTTAACTGTGATATGTCAGAAAAGCCCACAGTAGTCAAATGTATGTGAAATGTTCAATCGCCATTACACATAGCCTTGTATGCCGAACCCTGACCCTAGCCTGTGTAATAAAGAATTTTTTGTCTAGAACTACTAAAAACGCTCTTACAGTTGTGTTAACATTATTAGATGCACGTTCTTGTCTAGAAATAATTTTATCAACTCCTCAGTGGTTATGTATTGCATTTGTTTAACGTGCGTGACTTTGACTCGGGTAAGGGTACAGCTTACATGTTGTACCTGCTTACATTATGTAATCGTATTGATCAACGATTTGGAATTTCAATGGTATTAATCAAAATACTCAACAATGTTGTGGAATTTGTCACTATTTCTTTTCATATGTTTCATAAGGAATGTAGAACAATACATTTATGTCATATTTTGCTTCATGGTTATGTAACGAATTAGCCTCACTGAATTGTCCCTTTAAAAAGGTGAAAGGCATTCTCCGTCTAATTATCGTCCAATATCCCTTCTGTCATCTGTTGGCAAGGTATTTGAACGTGTTATATTTAAACATATTTTCAATTATTTCATCGATAATTCTTTGTTTTATAGATACCAATCTGGTTTTCTGCCAGGCCATTCTACTGTTTACCAGTTAATTGAAATGTACCATAATATATGTTTATCCCTAGAAGAAAGAAAACATATATGTCTTTTGTGATATTTCAAAAGCATTTGATCGGGTGTGGCATAACGGGTTGTTCGTAAAGTTAAAATCCTATGGTATAGGAGGCGAATTATTAGTTTGGTTAAAGCACTATTTATATCAAAGGAAGCAAAAAGTTTGTGTAAATGAGTCGTTTTCGAGATTAGGTACCATTGATGCTGGGGTTCCACAAGGGTCTATCCTAGGTCCTTTATTGTTTTTGATATATATAAACTATATTGCTGATGTCTTTGTTTCTGCGTCCCGCCTTTTTGCAGATGATACTTCTCTTCAATGCTCATCTTCTTCCTGTCTTGAAATTCAGACCATCTTAAACAATTACCTAGAATCCTTGAACATTTGGGCAAACACTTAGTTGGTATCTTTAAATCCCGATAAAACTGATGTTCTTTTTATCTCTAACAGTAATTATATTGACGAAATTGTAGAATTAGAATTTGATGGAAATATTTTGGATTTTACAGATCAGCATAAGCATTTGGGTGTTATTATCAGCTCTAGTGTCAAGTGGGGGGGATCATGTGGAAGCAATATATATGTCGGTGATGAAGAAAATAAATGTTATGAGAAAATTGAATTTTTTATTAAACCGAGATGCTTTGTTAAGAATATAACGTGCTTTCATCTTACCGGTTTTAGAATATGCATGCGAGTTATGGGATGGCTGCTCAAATTCTGAGTCAGAAAAGTTAGAAAAAGCTCAACGCGAAGCTGCTAGAATTATAACGGGTCTTCCATCTTACTCTAGTATAGATTCTTTAAATTTTGAAACTGGTTTAGAATCCTTATCTTCCAGACGGAAAAGAAAAAAAACTCCATCTTCTTTACAAAATGCACACACTTCAGACTCCAGACTATCTTTCTTCTTTACTTCCTTCCACTGTAAATGAGCAGGCTGGCTATCAGTTGAGAAACAGAGATGACTACAGAATACCCTTTTTCAGACTTTCATCAACCATTTCTTCCTTTCTACCCTCTACACTTCGTTCTTGGAATGACCTTGACAGTACTATAAAGTCATCAGTCTCGCTAGGTATCTTTAAAAATTCTCTGAAACCTGAGGTTGTATCTTCTCCTTCTTACTTTGGGGATCGCAAATTAAATATTATACATACGAAGCTTAGACACCAGTGCAGTGCTCTTAATTATGACTTATTCCGGGTAAACCTTGTGAAAACCCCATGCTGTACTTGTGGGCATATTTGCGAAAATGTTTATCACTTCTTTTTCAAATGTAGTCGATGTAGTATAGAGAGAAACATACTTTTGGAACGCCTAAATGGCATGAATTTAGATGTAGCATGCGACTTAGATCTGCTTTTTTTGGAAATGAAAATTTATCTAGCGACTCAAACTCTGAAATATTTCTACATGTGCAAAATTTCATTAAAGCCAGTCATAGATTTTGAAACCAAGTCTACTGCAAAATATACGTAACTTTAATTTCATTTTAAATTTCATTTTGTTAGGTATCTCATAAAAATGATTTATGCTAGTATTATTGTAATTCTGAACCAATGTTAATGTTATAAAAGTTTTAATATAGAGGTGGCCCAGTTGGTACTAAGAGGAATGTTTATGGAAACGTGGAAGGACCGGTGTGACAAAGACAGAAGGATAATCAGGAATGAGACGAACATTTTGTATTGTGAGACACGAATGAGACTACAGTCCAATTGTGGCCACTTTTATATTTTATATTTTATAGCTTCATTCTCAGTCATGTATTGTTAATTTACTTAATTGTGTAATACTTATATACTAGTATTGATAGCATAAGTTACAACCCTCTCCCCCTCCCCACCTCTCTCTCTCTCTCTCCCTCTCCCCTCTCTTTCTCTCTCTCTCTGGACAATTTGCGTATACTTGTATATTTTGTACCATATTGTGGAAAGGGTGTGTATATAAGTTGTAATTAATTAATGCAACAAAATATGTTCAAACTTAAACTTTCTGGTAAGTGTCATAGTTTTTTTTCAAAATTTTAATTGAGGAAAAACAAACATAATTTCTCCACTAACATTTATTTTAAAAAGTAACACCATCGCTAGAAATAAAATACGTCTTCATATACATTATGGTAAATACGAGATCGAGTTGTTCCCCCTAGAACCAAAGTGTAGAAAACCCCAAACGCACACAACATCGAGCGACAAAATATCTCAGCGATACTAAAAGAAACACTAAAGTTCCTCAAAAGCAGCCAACGGACCGGAAACCTTGCCAGGAAGTCGAGGCCAAGCTTACCAAATAGCCGATAACATTGACAATAGACTTTCGGGACTGTTTAGGATGGCTGGTTGCATGGTAACTGATAACATTTTGTAACATGGAATAAACTTTATAGAATGAGAAGTTAAAAGAAAAATTGCTTGAACACAAAAATACAGTAGGCCTATAATTGTCCATTTACCGTGGTCATTTTCATTAAGATCTATTTGTATTTACATTTGGGAGGTGTTTATTTTCAAAAACGTAAAAGAAAGCAAAACTAAAATGCAACACCAAAACTAGATCGGATAACGATTGTTGCATACCAAAAAGCGATTGAATTCATCTTCAATGAAATGTTAAAAGGAAGCTTACATAGGAGATAAGAAAAGTTAGTCAAAGCGAGGCCAGAAATTGCCACGGATTCCAAACCGAGACTAGATACCAAAACGAGACTAGGGATACCAAACAAGACTGCAAATGAAACAACGCCAAAAGTAGAGAAGGAAGCAATGCTGAATATCAACGAAAAGAGACCAGGAAGTCGATACCAAAAACAAGAGAGGAAAAAAAACCAGTGAAAATACCAAATCGGAACAGGAAAGTTATGTTGAAATATCAAATCAAGCCATAACACTAGTCTATAGGCCTACTATTTTTATATCGCGGAACAATGGACGAGGGTCACCAACGATTCTGTTTACATTGATCTTCTACATATTTACAAGATTATAGTAGAAAATACAAATATGAAATTTATAAACATTCGCAAATTAAGAGGTGGAAATCCTGAAAAATCCTTTTTCCTCAATCTAAACCACTGTGTTCCGATTTGAGGTTAAATTGACAAGTTTAAAAATATACGATGAGTATAATTCTTATTGAAATCGAAATTCATGTTTTGTTCGTTTTGAAATGCAGCGATTCCAATGACAATGGTTATCATTCTGAGTCCACTGTATAGTGTTTTACCAACTGCTGGTGATCTGGTAAACAGTTCGTTCTCGGACGGACTATGTCCCGGATACCGGGGACACAGCACAGCTACAGCTGGTCGTTAGTTGGATCCAATTCCAGTCAAAAGCCGCTTCTGGGGAGAGGCGTACGAGGGCCATAACAAAGGACTTTTTAGGCAGACATCTAGATGCGTACCTGAGGACAAAAAGAAATTAACGTGATGGCAAGAATTATATATTTTTATTTTCCATGTGTGTACTCAGCTACCATACAGATGTCTATTTATAATAACACAGTTTTGTAACGATGATAAAAATATAAGAAATTCTAAGATATCCATTTCACTAGTTTTTCGTAAAAAGCAAATAAGTCTTCAATATTAGTTTTTTGAAAGTAGACATTATCATTATTTTATCTGTTGAAATTAGGCACCCCAAAATGCTGTACGATTTTATTTTTGTTTTCCTATGAATATTTTTTGGTGTTTGAATTATCGGTACATTCCGCAACTTAAATTATTCCCCATGTTTGCTGTAAAATGTGAGCATGTTTTCCTCTTAGTAACCTGATAGGAAGATAATAGCTGCTCCAAAATGTCATAAAGTTCTCACCAAATTAGCTCTACATGCCGAGAATTCAATATTACCGTTAAATACGATTAGACATACAACCTTTCCAACAACTATACCATGATACTGTATCACAAACTATACTCAAGGCATGTTTTGGAATTGAATGTATTGGCAATTTATGGTGTTATGTACATTTTCTTATTGGTGTCAAAACAATAGGGCCAAAATTTCATTAGGTGATTTAAAAATCATTATTTGTGACTTGCTTTAAACACTTTAATATTCCCAAAACAACCGTTCTTGTTACGTTTTTTGTGCGTAGTGGTGTCACTTCGATCGCTGAGCCTCATCATTCTCGGTAGCGCACTAACCTAGGTTTAATAATACCGAGTAGGGTACAATATTGTCGAGATCATGAAAGTTGACCTCTGCTGACTGAAGTGTCAAGCTACTTTTGGGGAAAATATATCGAGCATCGAACACTATATGACCCTGAAAGAGTTTGAATTTCGTTTGATATTTACCACTAAACCAAAAAAGCCATGTCAGTGATTTTTCGTATACAAACTTTTAAAGTATACATAGGTCAAAGTATCATGCTGGAAGTAATATGTTTGTTTAATTGTGTTTTTCGGAATCCGTCGTGTAAAGGCTATCCCACTTTTAAAGCAGAGTTGTACCTATCTATATTTAATTGACATTGCAAGGCGTGGGTGAAGGTAGATGGTTAGCATTTGTCAAAGTAAGACTATACACTTTCGTACCAATATTAGTTAGAACTACATCGGTTCAGATATAATGTCATGACCAGCGATTGCTTTGGCGGAAACTTAGGCCATTTTACCCTTCTATTCTAAGTTGGCCTTCGCGATTAAAAAAATATGTTTTGCTTTAAGTCGCCCCTTCAGATAGATTTTGAAATCTTACAAATTTTGAAATCTTACAAATTTTGAAATCTTACAAATTTTACAAATTTTGAAATTTACAAATTTTGAAATGATAATTGAATAAAAGTAAATAACATATCTTGAAATGACTCCCGCATTTTTTTTTTCTTCGGCCAAACATTTGCTCTGGCTGGTCATCTTCATGCTTTATAAATCCACTACTGTGTATCAACCGTTTTAAATATGACATCTTCACTGTTCTATACCTTTTCTAACATCTCCCACACTGTTCTATATTCTTTTTATTAGATCTTAATATTGTCGCTACATTTTAGGACTTGAGTCATGTTATACGATAGAAGGTTTTTTGTGTGAAAAAGATGTACGTAATGAACCATGATGGAAGTCCAAGGATGCCGTAGCAGTTCAACAACACAGTTTAATCTTGAAAAGTAAGTACTTATTGCCTTTTTGTAAGACCCTATGAGATAACATGTTATAATCTCTACTGGTGGATCACCTACCTGCGGTTTGGCAAGACCCTTTTGAGATAACATGTTATAATCTCTACTGGTGGATCATCTACCTGCGGTTTTGTAAGACCCTTTGAGATAACAAGTTGTAAACTCTACAGTTTGATCACCTACCTGCGGTTTTGTAAGAACCTGATAACATGTTGTAATTTCTAATAGTGGATCATCTCCCTGCAGTTTTGTAAGACCCTTTGAGATAACATGTTGTAATCTCCAATGGTGGATCACTTTCCAGCGGTTTTGTAAGAACCTTTGAGATAATATGTTGTACCTCTACTGGTGGATCACTTACCTGCGGTTTGGCAAGACCCTTTGAGATAATATGTTATAATCTCTACTGGTGGATCACCTACCTTCGATTTGGCAAGACCCTTCGAGATAACCTGTTATAATCTCTACTGGTGGATCACCTACCTGCGGTTTGGTTAGACCCTTTGAGATAACATGTTGTAAAATCTACTGGTGGATCACCTACCTGCGGTTTGGTAAGACCGTTTGAGATAACATGTTGTAACCTCTACCGATGGATCACTTACCTGCGGTTTTGTAAGACCGTTTGAGATAACATGTTGTAACCTCTACTGGTGGATCACCTACCTGGATTGAGATAACATGTTATAACCTCTATTGGTGGATCACCTACCTGCGGTTTTGTAAGACCCTTTGAGATAACATGTTGTACCTCTACTGGTGGAATACCTACCTGCGGTTTTGTAAAACCCTTTGAGATAACATGTTGTAACCTTTACTGGTGGATCACTTACCTGCGGTTTGTAAGACCCTTTGAGATAACATGTTGTAACCTCTATTGGCGGATCACCTACCTGCGGTTTTGTAAGACCCTTTGAGATAACATTTTGTAAATCTACTGGTGGAATACCTACCTGCGGTTTTGTAAGACCCTTTGAGATAACATGTTGTACCTCTACTGGTGGAATATCTACATGCGGTTTTGTAAGATCCTTTGAGATAACATGTTGTAACCTCTACTGGTGGAATAAATACCTAAATGCGCTTTTGTAAGACCCTTTGAGATAACATGTTGTAAACTCTACATTTGGATCACCTACATGTGGTTTGGTAAGACCCTTTGAGAATGTTGTACCTCTACTGGTGGAATACCTACCTGCGGTTTTTTCAGACCCTTTGAGATAACATGTTGTACCTCTATTGGTGGAATACCTACATGCGGTTTTGTAAGACTCTTTGAGATAACATGTTGTAAATTCTATATTTGGATCACCTACATGCGGTTTGGTAAGACCCTTTGAGAAAAAATGTTTTAACTCTACTGGTTGAATACCTACCTGCGGTTTTGTAAGACCCTTTGAGATAACATGTTGTAACCTCTACCGGATGATCACCTGCCTGCGGTTTTGTAAGACCCTTTGAGACAACATGTTGCAAACTCTACATTTGGATCACCTACATGCGGTTTGGTAAGACCCTTTGAGATAACATGTTATAATATCTACTGGTGGATCACCTACATGTGGTTTTGTAAGACCCTTTGAGATAACATGTTATAATTTCTACTGGTGGAATACCTACCTGTGGTTTTGTAAGACCCTTTGAGATAACATGTTGTAACCTCTACATGTGGATCACCTGTCTGCGGTTTTGTAAGACCGTTTGAGATAACATGTTCTAATCTCTATTGGTGGATCACCTACCTGCGGTTTTGTAAGACCCTTTGAGATACCATGTTGTAACCTCTACTGGTGGAATACCTACATGTGGTTTTGTAAGACCCTTTGAGATAACATGTTGTAACCTCTACATGTGGATCACCTGTCTGCGGTTTTGTAAGACCGTTTGAGATAACATGTTGTAATCTCTATTGGTGGATCACCTACCTGCGGTTTTGAAAGACCCTTTGAGATACCATGTTGTAACCTCTACTGGTGGAATACCTACATGCGGTTTTGTAAGAACCTTTGAGATAACATGTTGTAAACTCTACATTTGGATCACCTACATGCGGTTTGGTAAGACCCTTTGAGGTAACATGTTGTACCTCTACTGGTGGAATACCTACCTGCGGTTTTGTAAGAACCTTTGAGATAACATGTTGTAAACTCTATATTTGGATCACCTACATGCGGTTTTGTAAGACTCTTTGAGATAACATGTTGTAAACTCTACATTTGGATCACCTACATGCGATAACATGTTGTTTCTCTACTGGTGGAATACCTACTTGCGGTTTTGTAAGACCCTTTGAGATAACATGTTGTAACCTCTACCGGTGGATCACCTACCTGCGGTTTTGTAAGATCCTTTGAGATAACATGTTGTAACATCTACATGTTGATCACCTACCTGCGGTTTTGTAAAACCCTTAGAGATAACATGTTATACCTCTACTGGTGGAATACCTACCTGCGGTTATTTACTCCCCGGCAGCAGTTATTACAACCTGGATTTTCTAGTTTTAGGAGATCTGTATCACATGTCACTGTGTAGAACCACTGTCGTCCTGATATATCGGAGCCCGTGGGCTGGAATACCTCCACGTCCGAGTCGTTGATATCCTTGGCCTGGTAGATAAGACGCCAATCTGTGTTATATGGACATGCAGGCTGGGCCATCCCCGGCACGAACGAACCGTCTCGCTTCTGTAAGATCCAATTGGGTATCGGGTTAAAATGGAAACAGGTTCAGTTGCAATATCAAACAAAGACTCAACTATTTTTGGATGGGCAAAGGGAAAGTTTTGAGGCTCAGGGATATGTGATATGAAAGATGATAGTATAAGATATATATCAAAATGTTTTTGGTTCTGTCATTTGCATGTCGATGAACCATTTCTTTACGTGGGTTCCTAACGTCTTATGCCTGAAATCTCTGTTGGTGTGTCGGGAGTATATGGGGTATAAGAAGTAGTAAAGTGAGCGCCATTTACCTGAGTATCTAGTTGTGTCTGAGGGGGGTGTGAGCCAACATGTAGCCTCCTCTCCATGAGCACTGGATGGTATTTTAAGTGTGTGTAGATCCCTCGAAGTCTCTCGCGTCTGCTTTCTGGTTGTATAGTATATAGAGGTCTACGTATAAGGTCTGCTAAAGCTGAAAGAAATCAACACGAATATCATGGTGCGAACAAGAAGTAGTTATCTGAACCCCAGGGATGGGGATAACATCGTGTGAATAAAGAAGTATTTCTCTGAACCCTGGGGATGGGGGGGGGGGGGGGTTAAATATGATCTCGATGAGAATTAGGTACTCGTACATTTGAATACTGGGTCAGTTAACCTTTCAAACTGAAGTTTACCAAACATTGTCAACTGAAGAACATTAACAATCTGATCGCAAGGCTATCTGTCGCACGAAAGCGAATCACGTCATCAATTGTCTTTTTTTCAGAAGACATTGATTCAAATCACAGTCATCGATCAGACGAAAAGGATAAAACGTTATACATGTACTGTCATCAATCCGAAGATATGCTTGTATATACCCACAATACGCTGTCATTTTTTAAAGAGAAATGGTGAACATCATATTGTCATCGGACAGAGAAAGCGATATACATCATGCTGTCATCAGTTAGAAGGTAGAAAAACATACTATCATCGAACAGAGAAAAACGATATACATTGTAACGTCATCGGTCAGAGAAAAACGATACACATCATGCTGTCGTTGATAAGAGGATAACGATATATATATTACTGTCATTGGTCAGAGAAAAACACATCATATTCTCACCAGAGAAAAACTGTACACGTCATATTCTCACCGGTCAGACAAAAGAAAACACATATACTGACACCGAATAGAGGAAAATACACATATGCATATGGTCATCGAAGAGACGAAACTATACACGTTATGCTGTCATCGGTGAAAGGAAAACGATGAAATAATGACTTTGGATAGAGGAAAGTGATTTACACAAACATTTCATTGGTCAGATGAAATCGATTCAAATTATACTCTTATTGTTCAGCGAAAAGCGATAACCCGTCACATTCAGATTTGTCAGAGGAAACGATGATACTATCAATACACATCAAACTGCTAATAGAGGAAATTTATACTCGTCATACTTCATCGGACAAAGGAATATAAGTATGTACATATAATACAAGTACTATCGTGGGTCAGAGGAAATAATAACTATTCATAATTTCATTGATCAGATGAATATGATACTGTCATCTGTCAGAGGAAAACGTTATATGTACTGTCAATACACACCACACTGTCATGTAACAGAGGAAAGAGATACACATCATGATGCCACCAAACTGAGGAAAGCGATACATATCATACTTTCATCTGATAAATTAAAGAGACTCGTGTCATCGAACAGAGGAGAGTTATTCACATCATACAATCGTCTGTCAGAGGAAAATGATACCTGTCATACTGTTGTCTGTCATTGGAAAACGAAACATGTGATACTGTCGTCGAACAGAGGAAAGCTACTACTATGTATGATGATATTTTAATCTATCTAAAATACAAAGCATATTGTCATCGGTTAGAAAAATACACCTGACATCAAACAGATGAAAAAACGACGATTATACACGATACTGCAATATTGAACAAAGGAAAGGTAATCACAGCCTACTCGCGTCGATCAGAAGAAAAAAATACACATTATAATGTCGCCGTTCACAGAAAAACTATACACATCATCCTTAGCAAACAGGGAAAAACTATTTACATCACATCATCCACGTAAAATCTATTAATAAATTTATAAAAATGATTTAGAACTGTAATGTAATAAAA
Source organism: Argopecten irradians (assembly GCF_041381155.1). Classification (NCBI taxonomy): domain Eukaryota; kingdom Metazoa; phylum Mollusca; class Bivalvia; order Pectinida; family Pectinidae; genus Argopecten; species Argopecten irradians. Next base: position 46,271,338 of record NC_091134.1, on the reverse strand, counting down.
CAATTTTCAGATTCATTCATGTCATATATATCTTTAGAAATAAAACATTTATAAGTAGTAATCAATAATTTTGAAGTCCTAGCAAAATTATGATAATTATAATTTGGAACGCGACCAATGAAGTTCCTATCGCTCCTTACTTCACATACATGTATTGTATAACATGTTAACTACACTTCAATGTGTTCGAAACATTTACTTTTTAAATGATCACGAATTTCATGTTCAATACCAAGCTACGGTAATAATTTGAAAAATGGAAAAAATCAAGAATATTAATCAAGAAAAATGAAAAGAAAGAAAGAACAGGCATATATTTTTTTACGAATTGCTTTATAACTGGATAACTAGATTGGAAAACAAAAAAGAATCGTTATACGTTTACTTACCATTCATAATTAAAAGATTAGAAGATGTGTCCTTTTTCAGTTTTTCTGCTACTATTCCTGAAATTAAGATGAAAACTAAGATATTAGGGGAATAAGCACAGTACATGACTTTGTATGTGACAAACCACTCGCGCTGTCCCCGGTGCCGTTATATATATAAGTGTAAGTGGACCGACCATTTCCATTGTTTTACGAGCAACCGTCTGATTTATGTGGCTCGAAAGTGCCGAACTTCGTCCTATATCACCAAATGTCCAAAGACGCGACAAAGCTCGTGACGTCATGCTTTCAGCCGCTGTATCTAATTTTAGCCACCCTGATGGTTAGTTTTAGTAAACTCTGTTTTTATGTCTGTTATATTGCGGATCGCACTTTAACCCGTGTTTATCATTCAAGCATGACCGCCACTTATATGATGGCTATAATCGATGGTTTGTTACTAGATCGTTTTGATTTAATGAACTGTTAATGTGAGACTAACACTACACTGTCCCTCCGACAGATACTACCAACAATCGACAATGTTTTAATGCACTGTTTATGACTATAGTAGTGATAGTTCAATAGTTACAACCATGGATTCATACTATTTATATATTTACATGGTACATAATAATCGAAGATCGCTCTATAAGCGCCCCCTTCCCGTTTATACATTGGGATCATACCTTATTCATCCCGACTGACGTAATGTTTTATATTTTAATCACATTTGTTTTCTCTTTAAGTTGCTGATTATTGATATATATATAAAAAGAAATGAAAGAAGGTTAGAAATATAGATTTTTCGAAACACAATGCACCGACTTTAGTCAAAAGATTTGTATGGTGTTTTTATACTTTTTCCCTTTCTTTTTAATATTTTTTTTACTTTTTATTTACGGTCTTTATTAATTCATATAAATCTGTGTGTAATTGACCGTTTATATAGAAAAATATTAAACAATACGAAACGATATATTTCTGTATCAATTAGCGGCTACAGGAAAAACGTTAACGATAAGTGTATTTATATAAAAGCTTTGTTGTCACAGTCTTCAATAGGATATATGTAGCCGAAAATAAAACTGATGACGAACTTCCTTAAATAATTAAACTTCGTTGACCAGCCTATCCTTCGTTTAAAGCCTGTCCAGCTGTGAAAAAATATACGTAGTATGCCGGAGACCGCTGCGTCAATCTCGATATCGAACTAATACCTTTCAGTCAGTATTTTATATTGAAGAAATGCCTATCACACTGAGCCATTTACACTTATATGATTTATATGATAAAGTAAGATATAAATACCAAAAGCTGTAAAATTACGTCTCTAATCATGTACCATACAGCTGGATATTTTAGCGGTGCTTTAATTTGGTGATTTGGTGGGTATGTTTTTTTCACTACATTATATTAAGATATCCAGCAAAACGCGAACAAAGATCCGTATTTATCATCACACTGCTAATTGTCATTTAAAACAGAATTAACTTTTGCATTCAGGATAGACATTGACAGCTATTTTAATTGAAAATTCTGAATCCGTTAACGACGAGTATGAATATCAAACTTGTCCACACAACTTTTTTAAAACAGTGTTTTTGCAAAACACTCAAACATTGACCTTGCGACAATTTTGACCCAAATTTCAATTCCAATTCCAATTCTTTCTTTAAACCATACGGTCATCAGAAACATTACAGGATTACATACAGTGCAACAAATCTGATTTTACAATGATTAAACACACGGGCACACATACAAACCCAAACACATCGAATCCTCTTAGTTGTCATTGCTCGTTTTCTTGTAATTCGTTAATAACATTGGCATCGATGCGAACTTTTGAGCACACGAGCATTTGTTGACCATGACCTTACATTACGCGCTGGCCTCGACCTTGAAGGCACACAAGACCTCTCTTAACCTTGACCTTGCATCACGCACTTAGCCTGTCGTGATCTTAGTCTTCAAAGCACCTAATGTCACAACCTTAATTCAATTAATCTTTCTATTTGTTTTCGATTGACTCCAAACACGCGGCAGCACGTGCTAGGAAATGTGCAATGATATCCATTAGAGCCGGCTATGTACGGTGCGGGGGTGGATATTTGTCAAAGTTTCCCATTACAACTATTTCCACCGTCGGGCAGGTCGGTGCTTACTGGTCTCTCTTCGCCCAAGGTTATCTGTAATGGAACTATATACATCCCATGAGTCGTGCTTGCTTTATTCATTAGATCATGTATTTAACCGCAGGCCGAGACTCACGCTGATTGGATTTCGGTATCCAATACCTTTCTTCGGGATGGAAAACTATTTATTATATTCTCCAGTATTGTTTTATACCAAAGTTAAATTGCGCATTGTGTACGTCATAAAAAAGAACCAAAGTGAAAATACAGATGTACTTAAGTAACTTCGAAGAAAAATGTAAGCATGTTTCTTAATTTTCTGTGTATATATTAAAAGTTATTAATTATTAAACGTCTCCTGACCTGGTACACTTCGTGTTAGAGAGCTTGACAATCATCATCATTAATATCAGACTGTTAATCAATGAAGTGTTCAATATACAGTAATAAGTGGGTTATTGGTACTTACATATTTATGCTCATGATTTCTTGACCGTTTCGATGACCAACGAATTTAAATGCATATTTCTACATTTTAAAAATCATTTTTCCATATTGAAATATTGCGTCATATGCTATAATGTCAATGGCAATTTATCATATAATATATGTATTCATCATACTTTTCAATTGTAAATGCAAGTGTACATATAGACTTGACCTGCTGCCAAATTCCCGTTGTCGTATCACTAGACAATGATATATTCTAAAATGAAAAATCTGGTTCTACATTTTCGCTAAATAATCACTTGCCTATTGTTTTGTATGGAAAACAAATGTTTTTTCTTCTGGTTTTTTAACGGACATATACTTTATAGTTTAATGCCCATTATTCCAAACAAACGTCTTTCTTAATTTATGGGCCAAACATTTTTTTGCAATATTCACTTCTGAAATTATCGTTGAGACTACTCTCGATTATTATTTGTGTATATCGTATGCGCTCAACCAGCAAAGTTGTGGCTTTCTAAAAGGAAATGGTATTTATTACAATGCGACAATGTCAATGACCGCTAATGACTTTGGTTCTATATACCACAGAAAACAATTGTTTTGAAGGTAAGCAGGTAATTGGAAATTATTCAAATCCGTACCCATACCCTTAGATTGAAGGCGGCACCTAAATACGTCAGAGCTATTTTTGTTTGTTTACACCAGTATGTTTATACAACGACATTCGTCTGGTTCACAGAGACGCAGAATGGATCACCAGACCATGACGTCGGCTGTAGTTTTTGACTAAAGTTTATTGGGATTCGACTTCAATTCAGTTTCCTTAGCTTGACTTTGTATTGTTACAGTATAAAAGTGTTTTATATGACGTATTTTCTATTTATTTTTTTATAGATGTTCTGTTACGTCTGTTAGTGTATGCAAGTTTGTTTGTAAATGTTTTTAACTGTACTAGGTTACTTTGTCTGATCATATCCTACGATCCTATAATTCAAACGTGGATATTTTCTCGATTTGCATGCTTCAAACTTTCACGGTATTCTTATTTTCTCGTAAGATACACATTCACACTTTTATTATAAATACAAAATCTTAAAAGAGCCAGACATTTTCGCGATCAATCGACCGTAATTTTTCGTGTTCACAGTATTTGATTTAGTTTACACAGGATTTTGTTTTGGACTAAATTGTCCAATGATTAAAGTCTGTTTTATCAGCTTTACCCTTTCATTATCAATGAGTATTACCTGTTATATCGGAAACTAGTCCGCTAAACCTGCCTATATTATTAGGCTTTTTTATTTTTTTTATTTTTTTTTGCCTAATATATAGTCAGCTCGCAGTACCTCTTAAAAATGTGAAATCGTAGGCCAGATTTGGCCTACGCTACGTCAGCGGTATATTTCTAATATATCGTCCATGCAATGCAGGGAAAACATACACATACCTATATATTGGGATCTTATGTACTCCACTGCCCCCATGTTACATCCCATTTATGAAATTAAACAACTCTGTACAATGAAATACTTCCGAGACCCTTCTATTTCACACATTTGTAATGGCCGCCGTATACACATTTAGTAGAGCAAACGGCAGCCAATCAACTTCGCTTCCGGTTTTATTTTAAAAAAAACCACGTGTAGTTGAAAGATAAACACAATTCAACTGTGTATATGCTACATGTATATGCAACGTGAATATCGCGAAAGTGATGCGGTACCAGCAATAGTCGTGTTCAATTTGAATATTTGACAACATGTCGTGTATATCGACCATAATTTCACTATAAAAACTCTAACTGGCTAGCATTTTGTTTATCTTTCAACTTCACGTGGTTTTTTTTTAAAAATAAAACCGGAAGCGAAGTTGATTGGCTGACGTTTGCTCTACTAAATGTGTATACGGCGGCCATTACAAATGTGTGAAATAGAAGGGTCTCGGAAGTATTTCATTGTGCAGAGTTGTTTAATTTCATAAATGGGATGTAACATGGGGGCAGTGGAGTACATAAGATCCCAATATATAGGTATGTGTATGTTTTCCCGGTATTGCATGGACGATATATTAGAAATATACCGCTGACGTAGCGTAGGCCAAATCTTGCCTACGATTTCACATTTTTAAGAGGTACCGCGAGCTGACTATATATTAGGCAAAAAAAAAAAAAATAATAAAAAAGCCTAATAATATAGGCAGGTTTAGCGGACTAATCAGAAACATGCAAGAATAGATCAGATCTATGTATACACGTGTTCTTCAGAGATATATTGTTAACACTGTTTTCCAGCCGTAAGGTCAGATCTAACCCCATTCATATCGATGTACAAATAACTCGAAGTATCTGGTTGATTCCAAATATTAGTTCACAATAGGAATCTTAGCTAAAACAAATCGGATAACTCGAAGTTTTACCGTGATCATGTTGACTTCGAGTTACAGAGATTTGACTTACATAAAGCACAAGAAAAACAAGGTAGACGCCGCTTCGTACGACTTTTTTTAATATGAAACTTTTAATACCTGTGAAGTTCCTTCCTGATTGAAAGTGAGAAGTAATAACATATATAAGTATTGTGTGTGATCGTTTAATCTCCTTTTATAGGTATATTTGGAATTGAAAATTGATATCAGGAGGATTAGAAATATTACTTGTCCTTATTTAGATATCAATATCTAGACTGTGATAATACATGTATCTCCCTTTAATCTCATTGATTATTAGATTAAATAGGGATGATCCTGTCGCGGATATCTATGACTCCCTTTTCCTATGTAAGCATTATTTAGATAATCAGGGCATGGTGAAGTATCCTTCGGCAGTGTTTGTATATGTTAATTGATCTTAATTGGTCATTCAAGAAAGTAAGAATTATATTTCAGTGTTTGTTTGTTTGTTTGTTTGATTGATAGAATTAAGTATACTGACAAAATAAGTGTTGATTATCCTTCATGTACAGTGTATGTAAGTGTGAATTATCATTCCACTACGCAAGAAATCTGGGTTATCCTTCAACTACGTAAGTAAATGGAAAGTATCCTTTGCGTATGGAAGGAAATGTCAATTATCCTACAACAATGTAAAGAATAGTTATTTATCCTATTGCCAAATTGTATATTCCACTTGTTTGGTTATGTTGGAAATGACATGCCAGGATCAATTTAATAGTGAGATAGACATTTAACAATGTTTTAATAATCTATTCTGGTGAGATGTCAAAATTGTCTTAAGACTAACCTTTTTATATGTGGATTTTAATAATAGGAGTTCATTAAAAAGATTGGAAATGGAATACAAAATTGTCAAGATCAAAATGTTCACTATTTTTAACAGTTCAACGTTGGGTTTTGATGACTTAGTGTTTCTAAAATTTTGCTGCTTAAAAGAAAACAAAAGTTTGTTCTTTCTATAACTTGCATAAAATGGAAGGTCACTGTGCTTCATGTTTTGTCCAAATACAAAATTTGTTATTTTTAACCATTTCGCTAAAAAATAATTACTAAACTTGACTAAAATGTGAGAATGAAAGCTTTTTTATGAAAACTCAGAAAAACTATTTGATTTAGGTTAAACGTGACATTGATGAGACTGAACATCACTAGAGGAGATCCGAAATGAATTCCAATCCCCTTTATCTTTTGATTTACTAGAGCATGTTTATAGCGATTCTTGATTGTCTGGTAGAACTTTGAAATCCTAGAGGTATATTAAGGCTCATTTCTGTTACTTCATTTTGGTTTCTCTCTGGTTTCCTAAAGCTTAGATATTTTTAGGATTGTCTTCCCTGTATGCGGCATGTAGTATGTGTGTCTTGTGTAAAACACATATTTTTGTGTCTCCATGTGATAGCGAAACTGTTGCCTACTTTAAAGTGCTATCCCATTAAATCATACTACCTGCCAAAATACCACTTAGGATAAACCTAGCTGTCATATTATATTGACGAGTGACAGATCAGTCGACCAACTCCTTTAAAATGTTCAGCGCTGCGATGGAGCAACAGCTATCATTTTATAGACACATGTGACTTAAGTCGATTTGTGATCACCAGGACGAACGAGGTATCAAGGGACACAATAATAAAAATACAGAAAGAAAATAAAGTGAGATAAAATAGAACATTAAGTCGCTATTTTCAAGTGCAGAAATGAGTACAAGTCATACTACACATCTTCTTTACACAAGTCTTTTTTTTATAAAACATTAATGAATAGAATTACACACAAAAAAGAAATTTTCATGCTTTAAATACAAAAATCTTCTAAAAACGTTATAAAGGATTTCCTGAAATAATGGGATGACTTTTAAAATTCAATAATATTTGATAAGTTGTTCTACCAATGAAAATTCATTGATTCCGAAATCAATGCAAAAATATACGAAGAGCTTATTGTATGCTCTAGTGATATAGCATTATAAAGTTGGCAAGAAAATCGTACGCAAATATAACATCATACCATTGCCTACAAAATGCATTTTCAATCGCAAAACATGTGATTGAAATAAAATAAGATCCTGGAAAATATAATGAATCAATTAACATTAAAAATGTTCTCATACAACGAGCATTAATCTTTCTCGCAGGGCAGTGAACTTTAAGATCGGTTAAAGATAGCGTCAAAGCTTCGTTAATTATGACAACAGACAAATAAACTGCAATTTCTCTTACCTGTTGCTATTTCCCATAACATCGGAAACAGAAACACACATCTTAGTAAAGTGTTCCGTGTCTTTGAGGTCCACGCTAACATATTCTATAAACAGAAACGTCCGGCACCCGATTTAGAGTAACAACTACTAACTCGACAGTTCAATTTGTCGACCTTTCTTCTTAATTAGACCGTTTCGATGTTTCTTTAAGACAATTTGTCTGGATTTAGCATGTGTAATTGTCAGTTTAATATCACTTGAAGGTACACTTATATCCCCATTGATATGGTAAATGTGGTCATCATGTGCTGGAACCGTTCAGGTAGGCTCATGCGACACCAAGCGTCACTTTTAAGATACCAATGTATAATTGACGCGACGTGATGGCATTTTAATACATACATGATTTCAATTTCACGCACGATTTTATTTGAGCTGGGAATACATATCACACGCTTGGAGCTTTTACCTATTGCGCATGCTCTGAACATGCTCTGCAAATCTTGATTGGCGTGAGCTACCGTTGCACCTGAGAGATCAGCTGAGCAATGTACAACGCTTATCAGCATAACATTGAGTATTGCAGACTAGGACCTGTTCATCAATATATGTAACTTCTCCTGTATCAATGTTAGATATGTAACTTCTCCTGTATCAATGTTAGATATGTAACTTCTCCTGTATCAATGTTAGATATGTAACTTCTCCTGTATCAATGTTAGATATGTAACTTCTCCTGTATCAATGTTAGATATGTAACTTCTCCTGTATCAATGTTAGATATGTAATTCTCCTGTATCAATGTTAGATATGTAACTTCTCCTGTATCAATGTTAGATATGTAACTTCTCCTGTATCAATGTTAGTATGTAACTTCTCCTGTATCAATGTTAGATATGTAACTTCTCCTGTATCAATGTTAGATATGTAACTTCTCCTGTATCAATGTTAGATATGTAACTTCTCCTGTATCAATGTTAGATATGTAACTTCTCCTGTATCAATGTTAGATATGTAACTTCTCCTGTATCAATGTTAGTATAACTTCTCCTGATCATGTTAGATATGTAACTTCTCCTGTATCAATGTTAGATATGTAACTTCTCCTGTATCAATGTTAGATATGTAACTTCTCCTGTATCAATGTTAGATATGTAACTTCTCCTGTATCAATGTTAGATATGTAACTTCTCCTGTATCAATGTTAGATATGTAACTTCTCCTGTATCAATGTTAGATATGTAACTTCTCCTGTATCAATGTTAGATATGTAACTTCTCCTGTATCAATGTTAGATATGTAACTTCTCCTGTATCAATGTTAGATGTAACTTCTCCTGTATCAATGTTAGATATGTAACTTCTCCTGTATCAATGTTAGATATGTAACTTCTCCTGTATCAATGTTAGATATGTAACTTCTCCTGTATCAATGTTAGATATGTAACTTCTCCTGTATCAATGTTAGATATGTAACTTCTCCTGTATCAATGTTAGATATGTAACTTCTCCTGTATCAATGTTAGATATGTAACTTCTCCTGTATCAATGTTAGGTATGTAACTTCTCCTGTATCAATGTTAGATATGTAACTTCTCCTGTATCAATGTTAGATATGTAACTTCTCCTGTATCAATGTTAGATATGTAACTTCTCCTGTATCAATGTTAGATATGTAACTTCTCCTGTATCAATGTTAGATATGTAACTTCTCCTGTATCAATGTTAGATATGTAACTTCTCCTGTATCAATGTTAGATATGTAACTTCTCCTGTATCAATGTTAGATATGTAACTTCTCCTGTATCAATGTTAGATATGTAACTTCTCCTGTATCAATGTTAGATATGTAACTTCTCCTGTATCAATGTTAGGTATGTAACTTCTCCTGTATCAATGTTAGATATGTAACTTCTCCTGTATCAATGTTAGATATGTAACTTCTCCTGTATCAATGTTAGATATGTAACTTCTCCTGTATCAATGTTAGATATGTAACTTCTCCTGTATCAATGTTAGATATGTAACTTCTCCTGTATCAATGTTAGATATGTAACTTCTCCTGTATCAATGTTAGATATGTAACTTCTCCTGTATCAATGTTAGATATGTAACTTCTCCTGTATCAATGTTAAGTATGTAACTTCTCCTGTATCAATGTTAAGTATGTAACTTCTCCTGTATCAATGTTAAGTATGTAACTTCTCCTGTATCAATGTTAGATATGTAACTTCTCCTGTATCAATGTTAGATATGTAACTTCTCCTGTATCAATGTTAGATATGTAACTTCTCCTGTATCAATGTTAGATATGTAACTTCTCCTGTATCAATGTTAGATATGTAACTTCTCCTGTATCAATGTTAGATATGTAACTTCTCCTGTATCAATGTTAGATATGTAACTTCTCCTGTATCAATGTAGATATGTAAACTTCTCCTGTATCAATGTTAGATATGTAACTTCTCCTGTATCAATGTTAGATATGTAACTTCTCCTGTATCAATGTTAGTATGTAACTTCTCCTGTATCAATGTTAGATATGTAACTTCTCCTGTATCAATGTTAGGATATGTAACTTCTCCTGTATCAATGTTAGATATGTAACTTCTCCTGTATCAATGTTAGATATGTAACTTCTCCTGTATCAATGTTAGATATGTAACTTCTCCTGTATCAATGTTAGATATGTTAACTTCTCCTGTATCAATGTTAGATATGTAACTTCTCTGTATCAATGTTAGATATGTAACTTCTCCTGTATCAATGTTAGATATGTAACTTCTCCTGTATCAATGTTAGATATGTTAACTTCTCCTGTATCAATGTTAGATATGTAACTTCTCCTGTATCAATGTTAGATATGTAACTTCTCCTGTATCAATGTTAGATATGTAACTTCTCCTGTATCAATGTTAGATATGTAACTTCTCCTGTATCAATGTTAGATATGTAACTTCTCCTGTATCAATGTTAGGTATGTAACTTCTCCTGTATCAATGTTAGATATGTAACTTCTCCTGTATCAATGTTAGATATGTAACTTCTCCTGTATCAATGTTAGGTATGTAACTTCTCCTGTGTCAATGTTAGATATGTAACTTCTCCTGTATCAATGTTAGATATGTAACTTCTCCTGTATCAATGTTAGATATGTAACTTCTCCTGTATCAATGTTAGATATGTAACTTCTCCTGTATCAATGTTAGATATGTAACTTCTCCTGTATCAATGTTAGATATGTAACTTCTCCTGTATCAATGTTAGATATGTAACTTCTCCTGTATCAATGTTAGATATGTAACTTCTCCTGTATCAATGTTAGATATGTAACTTCTCCTGTAGTCAATGTTAGGTATGTAACTTCTCCTGTATCAATGTTAGATATGTAACTTCTCCTGTATCAATGTTAGATATGTAACTTCTCCTGTATCAATGTTAGATATGTAACTTCTCCTGTATCAATGTTAGATATGTAACTTCTCCTGTATCAATGTTAGATATGTAACTTCTCCTGTATCAATGTTAGATATGTAACTTCTCCTGTATCAATGTTTAGATATGTAACTTCTCCTGTATCAATGTTAGATATGTAACTTCTCCTGTATCAATGTTAGATATGTAACTTCTCCTGTATCAATGTTAGATATGTAACTTCTCCTGTATCAATGTTAGATATGTAACTTCTCCTGTATCAATGTTAGATATGTAACTTCTCCTGTATCAAATGTTAGATATGTAACTTCTCCTGTATCAATGTTAGATATGTAACTTCTCCTGTATCAATGTTAGATATGTAACTTCTCCTGTATCAATGTTAGATATGTAACTTCTCCTGTATCAATGTTAGATATGTAACTTCTCCTGTATCAATGTTAGATATGTAACTTCTCCTGTATCAATGTTAGATATGTAACTTCTCCTGTATCAATGTTAGATATGTAACTTCTCTGTATCAATGTTAGATATGTAACTATCAATGTTAGATATGTAACTTCTCCTGTATCAATGTTAGATATGTAACTTCTCCTGTATCAATGTTAGATATGTAACTTCTCCTGTATCAATGTTAGATATGTAACTTCTCCTGTATCAATGTTAGGTATGTAACTTCTCCTGTATCAATGTTAGATATGTAACTTCTCCTGTATCAATGTTAGATATGTAACTTCTCCTGTATCAATGTTAGATATGTAACTTCTCCTGTATCAATGTTAGATATGTAACTTCTCCTGTATCAATGTTAGGTATGTAACTTCTCCTGTATCAATGTTAGATATGTAACTTCTCCTGTATCAATGTTAGATATGTAACTTCTCCTGTATCAATGTTAGATATGTAACTTCTCCTGTATCAATGTTAGATATGTAACTTCTCCTGTATCAATGTTAGATATGTAACTTCTCCTGTATCAATGTTAGATATGTAACTTCTCCTGTAAATGTTAATGTAACTTCTCCTGTATCAATGTTAGATATGTAACTTCTCCTGTATCAATGTTAGATATGTAACTTCTCCTGTATCAATGTTAGATATGTAACTTCTCCTGTATCAATGTTAGATATGTAACTTCTCCTGTATCAATGTTAGATATGTAACTTCTCCTGTATCAATGTTAGATATGTAACTTCTCCTGTATCAATGTTAGATATGTAACTTCTCCTGTATCAATGTTAGATATGTAACTTCTCCTGTATCAATGTTAGATATGTAACTTCTCCTGTATCAATGTTAGATAATGTAACTTCTCCTGTATCAATGTTAGATATGTAACTTCTCCTGTATCAATGTTAGATATGTAACTTCTCCTGTATCAATGTTAGATATGTAACTTCTCCTGTATCAATGTTAGATATGTAACTTCTCCTGTATCAATGTTAGATATGTAACTTCTCCTGTATCAATGTTAGATATGTAACTTCTCCTGTATCAATGTTAGATATGTAACTTCTCCTGTATCAATGTTAGATATGTAACTTCTCCTGTATCAATGTTAGATATGTAACTTCTCCTGTATCAATGTTAGATATGTAACTTCTCCTGTATCAATGTTAGATATGTAACTTCTCCTGTATCAATGTTAGATATGTAACTTCTCCTGTATCAATGTTAGATATGTAACTTCTCCTGTATCAATGTTAGATATGTAACTTCTCCTGTATCAATGTTAGATATGTAACTTCTCCTGTATCAATGTTAGATATGTAACTTCTCCTGTATCAATGTTAGGTATGTAACTTCTCCTGTATCAATGTTAGGTATGTAACTTCTCCTGTATCAATGTTAGATATATGTAACTTCTCCTGTATCAATGTTAGGTATGTAACTTCTCCTGTATCAATGTTAAGTATGTAACTTCTCCTGTATCAATGTTAGATATGTAACTTCTCCTGTATCAATGTTAGATATGTAACTTCTCCTGTATCAATGTTAGATATGTAACTTCTCCTGTATCAATGTTAGATATGTAACTTCTCCTGTATCAATGTTAGATATGTAACTTCTCCTGTATCAATGTTAGATATGTAACTTCTCCTGTATCAATGTTAGATATGTAACTTCTCCTGTATCAATGTTAGATATGTAACTTCTCCTGTATCAATGTTAGATATGTAACTTCTCCTGTATCAATGTTAGATATGTAACTTCTCCTGTATCAATGTTAGATATGTAACTTCTCCTGTATCAATGTTAGATATGTAACTTCTCCTGTATCAATGTTAGATATGTAACTTCTCCTGTATCAATGTTAGATATGTAACTTCTCCTGTATCAATGTTAGATATGTAACTTCTCCTGTATCAATGTTAGATATGTAACTTCTCCTGTATCAATGTTAGATATGTAACTTCTCCTGTATCAATGTTAGATATGTAACTTCTCCTGTATCAATGTTAGATATGTAACTTCTCCTGTATCAATGTTAGATATGTAACTTCTCCTGTATCAATGTTAGATATGTAACTTCTCCTGTATCAATGTTAGATATGTAACTTCTCCTGTATCAATGTTAGATATGTAACTTCTCCTGTATCAATGTTAGATATGTAACTTCTCCTGTATCAATGTTAGATATGTAACTTCTCCTGTATCAATGTTAGATATGTAACTTCTCCTGTATCAATGTTAGATATGTAACTTCTCCTGTATCAATGTTAGATATGTAACTTCTCCTGTATCAATGTTAGATATGTAACTTCTCCTGTATCAATGTTAGATATGTAACTTCTCCTGTATCAATGTTAGATATGTAACTTCTCCTGTATCAATGTTAGATATGTAACTTCTCCTGTATCAATGTTAGATATGTAACTTCTCCTGTATCAATGTTAGATATGTAACTTCTCCTGTATCAATGTTAGGTATGTAACTTCTCCTGTATCAATGTTAGATATGTAACTTCTCCTGTATCAATGTTAGGTATGTAACTTCTCCTGTATCAATGTTAGATATGTAACTTCTCCTGTATCAATGTTAGATATGTAACTTCTCCTGTATCAATGTTAGATATGTAACTTCTCCTGTATCAATGTTAGATATGTAAACTTCTCCTGTATCAATGTTAGATATGTAACTTCTCCTGTATCAATGTTAGATATGTAACTTCTCCTGTATCAATGTTAGATATGTAACTTCTCCTGTATCAAGATGTTAGTTAGATATGTAACTTCTCCTGTATCAATGTTAGATATGTAACTTCTCCTGTATCAATGTTAGATATGTAACTTCTCCTGTATCAATGTTAGATATGTAACTTCTCCTGTATCAATGTTAGATATGTAACTTCTCCTGTATCAATGTTAGATATGTAACTTCTCCTGTATCAATGTTAGATATGTAACTTCTCCTGTATCAATGTTAGATATGTAACTTCTCCTGTATCAATGTTAGATATGTAACTTCTCCTGTATCAATGTTAGATATGTAACTTCTCCTGTATCAATGTTAGATATTAGATATGTTAGATACTTCTCCTGTATCAATGTTAGATATGTAACTTCTCCTGTATCAATGTTAGATATGTAACTTCTCCTGTATCAATGTTAGATATGTAACTTCTCCTGTAATCAATGTTAGATATGTAACTTCTCCTGTATCAATGTTAGATATGTAACTTCTCCTGTATCAATGTTAGATATGTAACTTCTCCTGTATCAATGTTAGATATGTAACTTCTCCTGTGTCAATGTTAGATATGTAACTTCTCCTGTATCAATGTTAGTTATGTAACTTCTCCTGTATCAATGTTAGATATGTAACTTCTCCTGTATCAATGTCAATGTTAGATATGTAACTTCTCCTGTATCAATGTTAGATATGTAACTTCTCCTGTATCAATGTTAGATATGTAACTTCTCCTGTATCAATGTTAGATATGTAACTTCTCCTGTATCAATGTTAGATATGTAACTTCTCCTGTATCAATGTTAGATATGTAACTTCTCCTGTATCAATGTTAGATATGTAACTTCTCCTGTATCAATGTTAGATATGTAACTTCTCCTGTATCAATGTTAGGTATGTAACTTCTCCTGTATCAATGTTAGATATGTAACTTCTCCTGTATCAATGTTAGATATGTAACTTCTCCTGTATCAATGTTAGATATGTAACTTCTCCTGTATCAATGTTAGAGTAGAGTAGGCACCGATACCTTGCAATGATCGATGTTTTCTCGCACCATTTCATGGAGTTTCAAAGACCAATTTTACGACATTATTATCATGAATTTGTCACACATCTATAAAAAAACAACAGGCGGTATTATACCTCTAATCTTAAGCATTGAAAAGTTTGAATAACAGTGTTTATGATCTCGTAAAATATGTTGATTAAATATATCGATATATAAAGAGCTCCTCACACGTTTTCATCTTCTTATTTTAAAAGCTACATGAAAAACACTCAGTGATAAGCGAAATATTTTGTATAAATATACCTTAATGTCAGCTGGATGTTGTATATTTTCAGAAGATGCCAAAAGACACTTACTGGACATTTTTGAAATTTTGTTTTAAATATTTTTCGAATATATTTTGTATCAAAAGTATCTAAAAAAATACGCCATGTATTAAAATGATAATTTGATATTTTTATTAAATTATAGTTTATATACAAAATGAACTTCTGCTTCAAATTACTTTATTTTGTGCAGTTGTTTTGTTTGTTTATATAAAATTGCTTTTTGTTTGTTTATGTGGCGTATGTGTCATTGCTTACGTGTATACGTATGTAGATGTTTCACCTATGTTACATGTAAATTAGGGATGCGCTGATTGACCAATCAGCGTTCATTTGGGGGATCCCTTGTTGGGGTTGTTGGAACCCCATAGCATAGTTTTCATTAGGAAATGGCGAATGTGTAGGCTAACCCACTCACCATCCCCTTCAGCACCATGGTATTTTCTTTTATTACTATCGGATGGTCTTTTGTTTACATCATCAATTGCTTGTTTTATTTGTATTTCTTTCTCCTGTCATGATTTACGGACTTATTCATATATTCTTCCTTTTCTGTTAACTGGGTTACTCACTCTGTCTTTAGTACTTTTATTAATATTAAGCATTAATTCGGTTTGGTATTAAATTCTTGGGGAATCCCCCCAATAAAATTCAATAGAATATATATTTATGACAGTATGATCCAGCTTCTCTCATATCGTTGGAGGTCTAGCTAGCATATACAGCTTCTCTCATATCGTTGGGGGTCTAGCTAGCACATACAGCTTTCTCTCATATCGTTTGGTGTCTAGCTAGCATATACAGCTTCTCTCATATCGTTGGGGTGTAGCTAGCATATACAGCTTCTCTCATATCGTTGGGGGTCTAGCTAGCATATACAGCTTCTCTCATATCCTTGAGGGTCTAGCTAGTCTTATATATTCTATTCCTTTTTTCAGCATCTCCAGGTCTAGTGGCTTCTCTGTATCTTTGGAGTCTTGCTTAAGTCCCGGCTCTGACACCTCAGAGCCCCGTAATTCATCGTTTATATGTAATTATATTAGGCCGGGATCTAGGGGGGGGGGGGGGGGGGGGTCTACGTGCACCCCCCCCCCCCCCCCCAACTTAACGAACCAATGTTTTTCTGAAGCCTTATGACCCACTGATAACGAAATCGAGAGGTAACATTGTATAAACTGGGATAAACTTCCGGTTATGACGTCATCAAGATGGCCGCAATCTCGAATTTCACTAAAGATTGAAAAATAGTCATAACATTGACATTTTTCAACCGAAGAAGACAAATAAGGCATCAAAATGACCACAATAGAACAACAAATACATATCAGGACCATATAATCCAATATATGTAGTTATTTCTACGCAGGAAATGAAAAAATCGGATTTTAAGCTCAAAAATGGTAATTTTTTAGCAAATTTTTCATATTTGGCTTGACGCAGCAAAAATGTTTGCCAACAGCAAACTATTATTTCTAATCAGTTATTTGACCTCTTATCAATCAGTAAAAACAACACCAACAAAAAAACAATGTTAACATTGTATAAGCTCCGGTTATGACGTCATCAAGATGGCCGCCATCTCGAATTTCACTAACAATTGAAAAATAGTCATAGCATTAACATTTTTCAACCGAAGTAGACAAATGAGGTATCAAAATGATCATAATAGAACATCAAATTCATATCGGGACCACATAATTCAATATATGTAGTGATTTCTAGGTAGGAAATAAAAAAATTGGATTTTAAGCTCAAAAATGATAATTTTTAGCAAATTTTTCATATTTGGCTTGACGCAGCATAAATGTTTACCAACATCAAACTATTATTCGTAAACAGTTATTTGACCTCTAATCACTCAGTAAAACAATAAAATATATAGAGATACAAAAAAGAATTATTGTTATACCATCATTAAGTTTACAAAATATCACCGGGTGCGTATACTGGGTATATGTTATTTTTCTAACTCCAAACCGCTGACACTACAGTTTCCTGGTGTATTGCAAGTTCCTTAAATAAGTTTGACTATTGGCGATTTATAAGTAGGAAACATGAATGTAAAGTTGACAGAATATCTAGCCTCGGGTAGGACAAGTCACAGTTTCGTTTATTTCCTATGCATATTATTAGCAAAATGTCAGATAGTTACCACAATGTCACATATTTCTTTCACTGGTTCTCAATTATAAACCATTATCATTGTGCGTGCTTTCCCACCTCACTGCACTATCCTCTGACGTGACTCGGCATGTCTGGTAGCTGGTACATGCAGTCCAAATCAGAGTAATCGAGATATCAGTATCCAATTCGTCGGAAGCCAGAGCGTCGTCTTGGATGTCGATGAGATGATATGACACTACATTACCAGTGGTGTTCTAGCCTGTCATCTTTCATTGCCCATCCATGGCCAGAGTTTATATCAGGAACAACAGGTTCAGGGATGTGGGATCTCCTTCAGATTCTAACATATCGTATATGCTGTTTCAGACTTCTCAGGAAATTACACCAGATCCAGATTCTTCGAATGGTGGAATGATTCAAGCACCATTCATCAACCTTGTGGACACTCGTGCGACTATAGATGGCACAGGTGATATCCTCGATGTCTTTAATGAGGTCATAAATGTTAAATGTTTTTCATTGGTCAGACTTTCCCATGTCCCTTGAAGGTACTGGTTGTGTCGCATCTGGTGTATGCGTGGATACACCATTGAAGACTCTCCAGAAAAAGTTTTCTTCAGTGATCTCCAGACTTGGCAAAGAGAGGAACTTCACTGTAGACCTCATTTATGACCTCAAATAATTCACATGTGTCATCTATGGTCACTGAGGGTTCACAAGAATGAGGAATTGTGCTTCATACGAATTAAGGAGATGCAACTCAACCCTTCGCAAAATGTGGCTCTGGTGTCTTTTCCATCCTACCGGAGAGGTCTGGAACATCATATACGATATGTGAATCACTAGGTTGAAAACAGGATGAGCTCCAACATCCGCGAACCCGATGTTCTTGATGTTACCTCTGGCCATGGACGGTTGAGTTAGAACCACGATGGTAAACCGGTAATGTAATGTCACATCAGCTCATCAGCTCATCGACACTCTGGCGAGAAATCACGCACAAAGATAATGCTTATCATTAAGAACTATTGAAAGAAATATGTGATACTGCAGTAACCATCTGACATTTCCTTACGTTACACACAGAAAAATAAAGTTAACAGTGGATGCGCTATTTCTAAAAGAAACAAATTTCGGAAAGTGTCGTGGTATTAACGGAAACAAATGCTTTCTTCACTTTTAATTTGATTCCCTATTAGTTGGCGTTGTGCAGTAAAAATTCATTTTGAGACGCTACTAGTCTACAAACTTTCGAACACGAAAATGGATTTTGTTAGGAAATTGTTAAGTCCCACTTAGATATTAAGCCACCTTAAAATTCAAATGTGTTAAGATATGGATCGTCAATTGCCAATGTTATCTTCAGGAAGTTCTAAGACATCCGGAAACTGTAGTGTCAGCGGTTTGGAAAAAACAGCAATCATATACCCTGTATACGCACCCGGTGATGTTTTGTAAACCAAATGATGGTATAACAATAATTCTCTTTTGAATTTCTATATATTTTTGTTGTTGTTGTTGTTTTTACTAATTGATAAGAGGTCAAATAACTGATTACGAATAATAGTTTCTTGTTGGGAAACAATTATAGCTGTGTAAAGCCAAATATGAAAAATTTTGCTAAAAAATTACCATTTTTGAGCTTAAAATCCTATTTTTTCATTTCCTGCGTAGAAATCACTACATATATTGGATTATATGGTCCCGATATGAATTTGATGTTCTATTATGATCATTTTGATACCTCATTTGTCTACTTCGGTTGAAAAATGTTAATGTTATGACTATTTTTCAATCTTTAGTGAAATTCGAGATTGCGGCCATCTTGATGACGTCATAACCGGAAGTTCATCCCAGTTTATACAATGTTACCTCTCGATTTCGTTATCAGTGGGTCATAAGGCTTCAGAAAAACATTAGTTCGTTAAGTTGTGTGGGGGGGGGGGGGGGGGGTGCACGTAGACCCCCCCCCCCTAGATCCCGGCCTATATGGATATGAGTGAGTAGCCCATGAAACGCCAAATTGTAGCTTTAAACTGTATTCTAATAAACAGGTAAACTGTTCTCTTGAGTGTTTGTTGTATATAAACATGTACTATAACCCAGTGTGCGAGTGTATTTCTTAAAAAATAAATATTTTTATATACATGTATATATATAAAAGATAAAAAAAATACCAGAAAATATACTTTACAGTGACATTGAAGAGTTCTTGAGAAATAAACCCTACATATACTGTTGGTTTGGCATGATGCAGAAATCCATTACCTTTTGATAGAGTAGGCAACGAGATCGAGATCCCAAATTTAGTCGCCTTTCAGATCATGCAATTGGGCAGTAGGCACAGCCCTTTCTGCCGGGTTGATGTTGCCTGAAATTATTCCATAAATAGCTTACCATAAGATTCTTAGTTGAAAGAACTTAGAAATATCAAGGATGCCATTTGGCCCTAGATGCCATCAGGTCATGTCACATACAGTGCTATACATCAAAACACAAGCTAACAAATGGTTGTAAAATGGAAGGTTTCAGCAAAAGCTTTAAAATACAAATTCTTAAATTAGAAGTTGTGACATACTTCTTCAATTTTCAGATGTTTTCTTAATTTAAATTCATGGAACCATGATTTGCAGGCGAAAGCAGCAGAAACATAATTTCTGTTCTGATATTTACATTTGTTAGGACTTATTTAATGTCACAAACTGTTACATTTATTTAAGGAATATATCTTAATTTTGTTGAGGTTAAATTAATATGATTTATTCTCGCGACAGTTGTATATCTTTTATTAAAATACCCATATTTTTGTCTCTCCCGTCATCGTCAACGAATTCGATTGGACAGCTGATTGGAATCGAGTCATTCATATTTTCCCACCAAAAGTGGGGTCATGACCCCACGTTGCTACGCCAGCGACTATTCCTGTAACAATAGAATCGCCGCACGTGTTGTGCTAACATTATACACTAATAATGATAATACTAGAAAGCATAGTTATTGAGTCTATGTCAGTGCAAACTATAAATATTAATAAATACTTGATAAAAATACTCAAGGCAAACAATATTAGGATATTTATATATTCCGTTGAACATGTTATTTTATGTCAAACGATGAGTACGTTATGCTAGTGTGTTTTGTTGAAGGTGATTATAGTTAATGTTGAAATTGAAAATGATCACAGTTTATTACATTTTCACAATAGTAGTAAATGTAAAATAATAAAATATTTGCCTGTGTATCATTTGCGAAACCATCGATGATTTACTTTCTCCTCATTATTATTTTTGTCTAAAATCAAATAAGTTATGTCACATTGGCATAATTCTGTATTGCCCACAAGACTATTTATCGATTTCTATTTTCATATTGTCCAGAAAAGCCCATATTGGTTGTCGGTTGCAATATTAAAAATAGAGGTTTTGATCACTTGAAAATACCCCTTTTACATAATCTTTCGATAGGATGATCGGGAGAAGGAGGATTTCAAGGCAAAACTTTTAATACTTGAACAGTGACATTATTTCCTCCCTCGGAATATGCTTTGAATACATGTATGTTCAATCTAATATACAAAGTAATCTTACAATAATACACGATGCTCTTATAGGGTCTTATGTTTTTGATTAAAATAAAGTATAGGTGTAAAATTGCGTTTTGGAGTAAAATTTACAATGAAAATGAAAATGATTGATCACTAGCTGGATTAAATCGACAATGACAGCCTATATATTAAACCCACAACCTCTTCTAATTTAACTTAAACGTTACCCTTTTCTTTGCATAAACATTTAAAAAGGAAATTTCAGTTTCAATAATATGCTTATTATTAATTTGATTTTGAAAGCATCGTACAACTCCGTTTCATCAGTTGA
The DNA here is from genome assembly GCF_041381155.1 of Argopecten irradians. NCBI lineage: Eukaryota > Metazoa > Mollusca > Bivalvia > Pectinida > Pectinidae > Argopecten > Argopecten irradians. The sequence goes on along the minus strand of NC_091134.1, from coordinate 46,249,768 downwards.
CAACTGTAATTAATATTTTAGTAAACTAATCATACTATTTAATATTTTTTCTTAATTCGAACTGGTCTAGCACTACTTTATCACAAAGCGCATCATTCTATTATCATAAAATGGAATTTATAACATCGCAGCCGTGTCAGATGTATACATAATTTATAGCTTTCATATAAAAACAAACAAAATATTTAATAATAATATATAAATGTAGTCATAACATCGTGTAGGATTTCTCCTGTTAAATGTATAGTATATATAGTATTTTTACTAAAAAGTAGTTGTTTATAGATGTGTTAAGTTCAGCATGGTTCATATATATATATATGTATTTAACGGATTATAGGAAGTCAGTCTCGGATATCTGAAATGGTCTGCTGATTCCCGCTGTGCTAGACGCGCTGTAGTTCTACTGAAAGCCTGGATATAAATATGTGAGAATCGTGTCATATTTGTTTGACTACTCACAGCTTACTATCTATTTCAAGGACTTTTATGTACTTTTAAATATTTAGTTATATTTGGATGTTTATCCGTAGTGAGAGGCCATTACTTTTGTATTAGTTCACTAACAGACAGGGTGATTTAAGTACATCCGGCCACAATAAAGGTGATTAGTACAATGTGGTTATGGTATAATGTATTATATCTTGAAATAAATATATCGCTTTTTTGACGTTTGGACAATTTGTTTCGTCTTTTTTAACACTCAGAGATGATACGTCAGAAATCATCAGTGTCAGCATCTTTTTGTCAAAACACGATGCACCAATATATTCACACACATCCGTCATCCGTAATATTCTTGCTTACGATTAAGACCATTCTGCCGAGCTCACACACAATTTTCCATCACTTTCAGATTTACTACACTATTTAACTCACTTTGGCAGCAGCAGCAATTACATGTACATAATATAAATATTCTTCCTATCACTGCACAATCATTTTGTTCACATCGGCTTTCAATAAGTCCTCGCCCATTTACTCTGATATATTTTTATAATAACGTTTTGTATAGATGGCAGAAAATCAGATACACGAACCATTTTCTGTCTATCCTTACTTAAAATGAAATTTTGGGGATGTTTTATGACAAGAAAATAGATACATCTTTGATTTTAGACAAATTCCAAAGTGATTGTTTTCAAATAAACTAGATAATTACATAATTTACGCCATAGTTCAAGATCTGTTGTGTTATATCACCTCTATGGTATCAAACGCGACGCGCTAAACGTACAAATGTATTTAATAAATTCATCTAATGGGATGAATTTGTGTCACCCAGGAGCATATACTTGGATGCGATCAATGAATTGTCACGAATTTAGAAAGGACTGGAAGGACTGGCGAAATGACAAACGCGAATATACTGTCGAAATACGTTTTAATAACTACATCTTTTGAATGGAATTGCAGTGTACCTAGATACCTTTGGACGTGCCTTATTTAAGACAATGGTCGATGGCATTTGGCTCTATCTGGGTCTTCCATCAAATCAAGTACTCTGGCCCTCATTGGAACCCGCAAGTTATTCAAATGTCATTGTCTGTATTACCATTCACATCCATAAATAGACAGATAAATCAAACATTCAGTGGTGCACGTCCACCTACGAACGGCAAAAAATCCTTTAAATGATACATAAATTCCAACAATAAAAATGGGGCAATGTCATAAAATGGTCGTTAAATATAGCCTCTGTGTAAACGAGAGCAGTTGTAGCACAAATTAAAGCTAATTAGTAATGTTTTACCTTTCCAACCGCAGCCATTTATGATACATTGGAGGGCAAAACCTGGGAATAATATAGTGATGATGTAATTAGAAAATAGCTACACCGTTTGTGAAGTGTACATTTGCCTCTTGCCCAGACGATTCTGCTGATAAATGCATTAGTGTATTCAAACTAATCAAAATGGTAATTTTAACATAAAGATTTGATACTGCTATAGGTGGGGCATTTCTGTCTCAAAACTGTGATAATGTGGATGTCGATAAAAAGTGGGGTAGGGTTTTGGGGTAGGGTGGTGGGCGTATGGCCGGGGGACCTGTTGTGTAGAGGTATCAGTTGGATGGAGGACGTTTCTTGTGTGATTCGTAACCGAAATACACTTTTAAAATAGTACATGTACCATAGAAAGGCAAAGAAAGACTTTAGAGTGTTTTTATTTTTAAAACGACACGGCGATAGTGTTTCTAATAGATTTTATTTATTTAGGCTATAAACTGTATGTGCAATGACTACCGAAATGTTAGTGATATGGTAATATATAGTGTTTATTATATATCTAGACCTACCAGATATCTAATTCTTAGGTACATTTACCTGGCTACTGCTAAGCACTCAGCATTGAATGTTTATATGGTGACCGGGTTGGGTGTGCTGTCCGATGTCTCTGGCGGTATTCTTCAGTGAGAAATTGTCTTTGGTAATAGGGCCTAGTACGCTGAAGTCCGATAAACCTGCCTATATTGTTAGGTTTTGCCCAATATATTATATAGATATTATATATTAGACAAAACAGAATCTAACAATATAGAAATGTACTATTTCTTTCTATGAATGGATACAATCTTCAAAATATTTTAGCAAGCACAACATATAAAATGTATTGTAGAAGAATGCATTTTTAAGTACAAACTATAGATATCAGTGTCTCGTAAGCCTTAATATTATAGACTGGGTTTCAATTTTAAATTTGATTATTTTGTACAGTTACATTGTTGTTTTATGTAAATTGACATGTGACACTTGAATAAAATTAACTGTATTGTATTGTATTGTATATAGGCAGGTTTACCGGACTAGCTGCAGTTCTACATATCGCGGCGGAGAGAGTACCAATATCACATGGAGAAACAACATGAATTGTCACACGATTGTGACGATTATACATAAAATGACGGGTAGACCGTCTTTATGCCAATAAGTCACTGTGCAACTTCGTCATTGTCACGTGATGTTAAAACTGTAAAAGTTTCAGTATCGTCACCGATTTATAGTGGATTTTAATAGGTTCGTCAACTCTGTGGTTCCGTCTCGACTTCTGCTGGCTAGGTCTACAGGTCAACGGACGACAACACAATTTATAAAGTTCAACATTTTATCATAGACAAGACACAATGGTTAAACATGGAGATGAAATACAGAACATCACAGAATACATGTATTTACAAAGAACGCATTTCACCAGCGAGACAACATGGCCAAAACAATACAGGCCTAAGCTGAGCAACTACAGCACACTATATTTTAATATTACCGACTCCAACGACCACCCTTCTCCCGACCCTGGTGTTCACTATATTAACGTTTACCACATTTTAAATACTGTCTAGCGCTGTCTACATGGAATACAACCACCCAACCCGGGGTAATTTTGAGGGCCACGATCGAAAAATCCTACATAATATCGGGATAATTACCTTAAAGAGAGAGAGGGATAATGGAGCTGACCAGCTACATGAAAGCTTCCGTCAAAACTCGCTATACTAAGCTAAAACACCTGGCTATATACCAAATTTAATAATATGCCATGAACAGCACGTGCTCAAGCTATACAGGTGAGCGGACTAGGTATCAAAAATAACAGCCAATCAAACTTTACATAAGTATGAACCGGAAACGGGATTCTCAATCGGGAAAATCCCCACAACAAATGGAGTCTCGATCACAACACATGGTTTGTCACGCAGGACATAATAAAAACACCGAGCGTAAGTACGGATAAATCCAATACTTTTACAAAACGGTCTAGAACACGTCACCAAGCCATCTTAAGTGTGATGTCATAATGTATTGGTATCTATACTCCATATTGAAACAAGGTTCTTACGTACATTTAGTGACTCACGAAAATTTGAAAGAAACAAGACGACTCCCACCGATAGAGAGAGCCAATATAGACTGGAAGCAGGAGCGCGCATGCGCAAGACAAAACCTGGAGCGGAAGACAGCAGAGAGGAAAGTCAAGTGGGCCAAGAGTCAATGATGGAAAGGATCGATGGATAAACGTAGGAATGACTTGACATTTAAGTTCTGTTTTGGTTTTGTTTGGAAATTATAATAAAGTTCGATGTAGTTAATAGTTTACTTGGGTCTTTTTTTCAATTCAGTAGGAATGAATGCTAACTATGCATTAGTGTTTTCCGGTGAAATGGCTATTTAAGACTACATGTACTATTGGTAGATAGAATACCCTTACTGATCATTACGGTGCGATAATTAGCAGGGATCAAGAAGAGTGTATTGACTTGGTAACACCTAATATGATTTGAATTTCCTGATGTTTTTCTCAAATGGCTCACCTCCATAGGATCGAGACAGTTTTGAAATTTACATTATAAAGGCACACATGCGTGAAAGACAACACTGTGCCATTGTCATTAAAATATGTCAATTAAACTTCCGGGTAATGAAACTTAGAAAGAGATATTTGTTATTAAACGTCAGGTTCCAGAAATGTCAAATGTCTGGTGTAGGACAAATGATTGGTTTAGACGAGGAAAGCGATCTGTGTTTTTGTCACAAAATCCATTTTGCTTTCAGACGCCGTACAATTGAAAGTGAATAAACTCGAGTCCAACCAGCGGAGAAAACAGGTGACGTACATATGATATGCTTTATGGATTTGGTTGGTTATAAAACAGATTGGTCAGTTCATCCACCATTGTTTCTATGTAAAAAAGCTTCCGAGACAGTACAAAACCTTTCTATTGAGCCACGTAAATAACCCGCTCCCATCGTCACGGCCGATCAATGGGTTCTAGTCATTGTTGATTTCTGATCGCGAGAGATTTTACAACTTCCGCCAAGCGTATGATTTGAATTGTTAGGTAAACCAATAAAGACAATAGACATTACACGCATGACCTGTTATATTCGCCCACACCTTGATACATCTGCACGTGCTGGCACGATGGGTTATCAAGGCTGGATGTTGACCCCTGGTGAACAAGTCACCATCACTGTACCGACATCCTTGCGATTAATGCCAAATATTCACAGAGCATATCCCCTTGTAATGGCTGTGACAGACACAATCACATCTGAAATGCTAATAGACCAAAATTATCCCGTCGATTCCATTTAATGATGAAAGGTGATATTGAAATCATATCTGTTGAATGTTTTCTGCCATGTATCTTCTTCAAAATCAATCATACCCATTGCATGCAAATCGAAACACTCCTTTGTTTATAAGTAATAAAATGATTTGCCATTTAGAATTTCACCATTTTATTTAAATACATCGCATTGGCTCGGTCGAATAACCCTTTTCAGATGATCATCCAGACACGGGCAGATTTGACTCAAACTCAAATTGTTTTATTGCGTTGTGTTTTTTTAAAACCTATTTACACAGATATTTCAATATCATAAAGATATTTCAATATCATACAGATATAATTAGGCCTAGCATACATACAGGACACTGCAGTCATGACTCGCGCGTCATCGGCATTGAACCTAAAATGTATCCCTAACCCATCCCGGACCCCACCCCTTAATCCGATGGAGGATCAGGCTCCTACAGACACTTGACACACATTTTATGATACAAAAGTTGTAGATAAGGAAAAGCATGCAAAAATTTAGCGGTTGCTAATATACCTTCATCATATTTAAAAAAAATGATGATGGTATACATATGGACATCTGGGTTACGTATTAGAGAGGGTATTACATCGTAAAAGTATGCTAGCTGTACGTCATATGTCATTGGTGATGTGGATGACATACATTACCAAATTAGGTCCCAAGAATAGGCACGTTTTAACCCTCTACGTGATTGTAACGGGTCTGAAATTCTGGCCTATTGGTGACAGTTAACCAGTTTGTTTTCTGTATGCTGCAGTTGTTTTTACTTTCAAAAATACATGTGGCATCCTCAAAAAATTAAGGTTGTAAATTTCACAAGTAAATGAATAAATGATTAATGAATAAATGAAAACATTCCTATGATATATAGACAACCATACATACATATACATATCAGAGACATAACAGCCATATGTCACATTGTTTGCTTTAATAATCCAGATTTTAATAAGATCCTATCAGTATATTAAAGTCGGCGATCTATGTGACCTTTCATTTAACAATACGTACTAAAGTTGTGTATTTGTAAATTGGACCGGCAAGCATTAGTAGTGGACATTGGCCAATCTAGAAGGCCTCCGGTCATCAAACGACAGATGTTGACCATTTTACTGTATATAAACCGTAACAAACGATATGGTCATCAGTTAGACATTAATCGTCTGCTTTCTTAAACATCGTCAGTCAAATCAGCAACATGAGGTAAGTCCTAGGTGTTTACTCTTTCAAAAACAAATCATTCGGTATTTCACAATTTCATTTCCGGAGAGTTGAATGTTTTATCCATATTACATATACATGTAGATAATTTCGTATTTCAATACTTCACATTCTATCATAAATAGTCAGAAATTGTTCTTTGAAGAAATGGGCGATCATTCAAAGGAGTACCTCAAGGTTTTGCCACCAGCCCTTGCGTTTTGTTCAAAATACCTCTTAGTGAAAGGTGCTCGTTCTCTACTTCCCATTTCAGTGTGAAATACGGATTACTGGCTGTTGCTGTTTTCGTTATTGTGACATTCTTGGTACCGGAAACAAGTAAGTTTTGTTAATATAAATCGGAAATTGTCGGCACTTACCGTCATATAAAAATGGAAAATCTCGTTTACGGAAAGTGTCGACGGTTCCCGTTTATGGTAAGACTGCTGATTCCATGGTTGATTTATAAAGATTTGGTATCGATTTAAATGTTGAAATAGCCAAAGGCCTAATGTCCATCCATAATGTAGTAAACATAATATATATAACGGCAATATTTATTAGCATTTGTATAAGTATCTGAAAGTTTGAAGTACTGTTTACCTCTTTTTCGAGGGTTACTCAGTCTTGAATTAATTTTCTTTTTACCTACTAAGCACCCATGCGAAAACCATGAAACAGATACATGTATACCAGTGAAGCTCAATACGATGCAATATTAACGGTTGTTTTACCTCCTATCTGTTTCCTCTTTTTAGACACTATAACACCCATTGAGACTCATCTTTTTCTTACATCTGAGTTTGTCCCGTTGTGCCACATAAGTAGATATTTAGGCGACTTTTGAAGGTTTTCAGGATTGCATTTGCCCTGCTCTGTTGTAGATGCCGATCCCTGCCTGTTTACTTGTCTAGATAAGAATTGTACTTTCGGATACCTCCCGTTCGGATGCCCTCGTTGCCATTGCGCCCCAGACCCTTGCTTGGTAAGGTTGCTTGACGATTGATAGAAATTACTTTTTAGAATTGAGCCCTGAAATCAAGTTAATTTATACCAAATTTATCGCAGTCTCGCATTTGTCATTTGAATCAAAGATATTTGATGATATTATACGGAGGTATGCGTGGCAACTCTTTAATAAGTTTTTCTTCATCAATGTCGTTTTGTTGTCGTTTTTAACAGTTTACCACATGTCCACAAGGGTTTAGTTGTCAAGCAGTCCAGTCGACTTGTCCCAGTGGGCTAATGTGTCCCAAGGTAGCCAAGTGTATTGCAGATTCTACTTACGGAGGTAAGAATTGGAATAGGATAAAAACAAATTTTGTTCTTTTCGTTCTCGACATTGACCATTACTGGTTGCTTTGTGATACATAATCAACTTTATCATATATAATATAAAACTTTTCTTAATCGGTAGTAAAGTAGCTAAGTCTTAAATGCCTAAATGGGATTGCTCATAATGGGATTGCTCATAATCTTTCTCTGGAGAAAAGAGCTCTTTCGTGATAATATAACTATCTGAAATATCCATCGTTGACTGTTTACAGAACAGCCATGTGGGTGTAAGGAAGAGTTCTCGCCCGTATGTGGAGTTGATGGTCTGAACTACCCGAACCAGTGTATCATGCTATGCTCGTAAGTATACTATCTAAAGCTCAATGTGAGCCTCATTGTAAAGGGGGTCTTGGTATGCAAAGGTGTAATTTGGTTTGCGAAGCAAATATGGCGTCAATATTGGGAAAATCGCTCTATGCTTTATGTAGAACTCGTATAGATATTGCGTTTCGGTGTCAAAATGATTGCAGTTTTTAAAAATGCAAGTGATGATTACTATCCTCATTTAGTTAAAAATCTATTGCAGAAAAACACGCGATTTTCACGCAAAAATAGCATTTGGGCATGGCACAGGACTTTGTTTGGCTGAATGTGAAATTGTAGTTTGTTAGAACAGCATTATGATATAAAATATAAAATAACCTACCCTGTAAAATAACCTACCCTGTAAAATAACCTACCCTATAAAATAACCTACCTGTAAAATAACCTACCCTGTAAAATAACCTACCTAGCCTACCCTGTAAAATAACCTACCCTGTAAAATAACCTACCCTGTAAAATAACCTATAACCTACCATGTAAAATAACCTACCCTGTAAAATAACCTACCCTGTAAAATAACCTATAACCTATCCTGTAAAATAACCTACCCTGTAAAATAACCTTCCCTTTAAAATAACCTACCCTGTAAAATAACCTACCCTGTAAATTAACCTATAACCTACCCTGTAAAATAACCTTCCCTATAAAATAACCTACCCTGTAAAATAACCTACTCTGTAAAATAACCTATAACCTTAACCTACCTGTCCCTGTAAAATAACCTACTCTGTAAAATAACCTACCCTGTAAAATAACCTATAACCTACCCTGTAAAATAACCTATAACCTACCCTGTAAAATAACCTAAAACCTACCCTGTAAAATAATCTATAACCTACCCTGTAAAATAACCTATAACCTACCCTGTAAAATAACCTATAACCTACCCTGTAAAATAACCTATAACCTACCCTGTAAAATAACCTATAACCTACCCTGTAAAATAACCTACACTAAAATAACCTACCCTGTAAAATAACCTACCCTGAAAATAACCTACCTGTAAAATAACCTAACCTACCCTGTAAAATAACCTACCTAAAATACCTACCCTGTAAAATAACCTATAACCTACCCTGTAAAATAACCTACCCGGTAAAATAACCTACCCTCTAAAATAACCTACCCTGTAAAATAACCTACCCTGTAAAATAACCTACCCTGTGAAAATAACCTATAACCTACCCTGTAAAATAACATATAACCTACCCTGTAAAATAACCTACCCTGTAAAATAACCTATAACCTACCCTGTAAAATAACCTATAACCTACCCTGTAAAATAACATATAACCTACCCTGTAAAATAACCTACCCTGTGAAATAACCTATAACCTACCCTGTAAAATAACATATAACCTACCCTGTAAAATAACCTACCCTGTAAAATAACCTACCCTAAAATAACCTACCCTGTAAAATAACCTACCCGGTAAAATAACCTACCCTGTAAAATAACCTACCCTGTAAAATAACATACCCCTGTAAAATAATCTATAACCTACCCTGTAAAATAACCTATAACCTACCCTGTAAAATAACCTAACCTACCAAACAAAGTTTGCCCTGTCTCCTCTGTGAGAAATCGCTCAATTCATAGTACCGATCATTTTATTTCGGTGTACGCAATTATTGGTATGCGCAGTCGTGGACACCACCAGTTTTGGTATGATGGATTTAAGTGTTTGACTATGTTAACTCTTCTTTCTATTATTTTACCAACATGTTATTTACCAAGAAATAATGCTTTTTCAACAGATAGGTATGATTTTGGTATAACAAACAATGAACCTAGCTGTTATCAGATTTAGAGCGTGTGTTCCCATCTGTCGATCAGTCTATGATTTTACTCTCGTTATCGGGTGAATCTCTGAACGCCAACATTTTGGATTTATCTGTAGGGTAGTTTGTTGTGACAGTGGTTAAAGTCTTTTTCCTAAAATGAGTCCCAATTACAACAGGTAGATTTACCTGTAAAAGTTACCTGTTGATACTTATATTCATTATCAGTTTAATTAATTTTGATTTCAATAAGTGTTCAATGAAAATAAAATACATAGAATTTATGAATGAAATTAAATTAATGATGATTTTATTTCAAGAATTTTCAAAATTTGCCATGATATGTCTAAAATCTCTGGTATCATTCTCATTAGATTTTCTATAGTTGATACTAAAATCAAACAAAATCCTTTTAAAATTAATTCACATGGAAGTAACTTTCCCATTCAGAAATATCCAAGACAAAAATCCAAAATAGAATGATCTTATATCAACTTAGTGTAACACCAATTCGATTACAAGTTTGAAACAATATTAGCCCTTTGCCTATTGAAACGTGATATTTTTTCAACAAGTTTATTTTTTTCTCTCTCAACTTCTCAACAAGTTTATTTCATAGATGTATTTAAGTGACCTTTATAAACATATATATAGTTCATGTAACATGTGTATTAATCACCTACAAATGAGTAAGTGCATGTATTATGTCATACAATGTATAAGGTTTCCAAAATTTAAAAATGTATTAATTGTACGACTGACCTTTTTTAAGTTAACAGAACATAAAAAATATTTCAAAAATTGTATCCGGATGCATCCTTTATCACAATTATATAATTTTCCTACTTATTTATCCTAAGATGGTATTTCTAGATCGGCTTTATATTGCATTATAATGCAAATGTATTTCATTATAGCAAAAGAGCACCCAAGGATTACGAGTAAACTGTTTCGTTTACAGCCCAGTAAAATAATTTTGCCAGTATTGCAACATTATTTTTACATCTATAATGTGCATAAGAATGACTCTAAGAAACAGTCTTCAATCTCATTTCATTTAGTATTTTTTCACAGAATTAAGTGACTTCTAAAAATACTTTGTATCTAAAATACATATAGAGCATTAAAAACCAATGATACTTTCAATGTATTATTACCAATGTTAAAAATGTGTTTGTGTCGGCTTCAATAGATAATTTAAACTTTAATCAACAGGTCTAAATTTTCAAGTAAATTAATTTAAACATTTATGATCTCTTTTTTCTCAGCTCATTTTCTAACCATAGACAATGACATGTACTGAAAGATATATGTCTATGCGATAAAAAAAAACCTCAACTATATATGCACAGTCACAAGAAATGAAAGTTGGCTAAAAATGTAGCCCTGGAGAACTCCTATGTCAATACAGAATACTGATACATTAAAATTTCTGATAAAATTGAGATATGATTAAAAAAATGTATATTATTACCTGGAACCCAAAATGCATTGTCTTTTATAATCCGTATGTAGCTCCTTATTAATTCTTAGCATTTACAATGTATATATCGATGTATATTAAAGCACTGATTATGTTAAGTTAAAGGCCCATTACCTTTCCGGAGCAAAATATAAAGGTTTCTTAAAAAACATTAATAACACCAGAAAATGCATACCGATGATCTAAAATAAGGTTACGACACCAAACATGAAAACAGTGGAGAGTCAATTCGCTGTTTTGCCGTCTGGCGCAGTGATAGTCAACTACCGCGCGGTATTTAGGACGACGACGGGAAACATAATACGACCCGCGTTATGAAAATAAACATTTTAATCAAATCGTTCAGAAGGTGATGATAAATGTAGTATTAACGGTAAGTTAATAATTTTTAGGACTCTACAAAATTATCGATCTTATTTTACATTCCCATTTTAAAAATTAAAAGCCGTTTCGGAAAGGTAGTGGGCCTTTAATAATTTTCTACATTACATGTACAAATGTATATTTCAAGGAATATATTGAAGGAATTATTTTCCAAAACCCACCAATGTTACTTATGATACTGAAATACTGGTAAATCTCAGGTGACTTTACAGGTGAAAATAAAGACAGCTTATATGAAACAGTATATAAATGCCTTCCTAATGTTTCCTAAAACAACACCTACCCATTGTTGATAAATATGTTGGGGTTCAGAGAACTCCCCCTCGTTATCATTATTATGGGGTATTGTCTTTGAAGGATAATAGTCCACTCCAATCGGCTTAAGAAATTGGACGCGCTTCCCAATTTTACTTTGCATGCTTTCTCCGTGTCCTAGTCCGCTAAACCTGTCTATATTATTAGGCGTTTTAATTTTTTTTGCCTAATATATAGTCAACTCGCGGTACCTCTTCGAAATGTGAAATCGTAGGCCAGATTTGGCCTACGCTACGTCAGCGGCATATTTCTAATATATCGTCCATGCAATGCCGGGAAAACGTACACACACCTATATATTGGGATCTTATGTACTCCACTGCCCCATGTTACAGTGTTACATCCCATTTAAAGGTACCGCGAGCTGACTATATATTAGGATTTTTTTTTTTAAAAAGCCTAATAATATAGGCAGGTTTAGCGGACTATCCGTGTCCAATCGGACGTATACAATTGATAAATTTTGCCTCTATCTAAAATCTGGCTCTGATCATAAAACTGACTCGTGTGCGCCATATTGCTTGGTTACATGGTGTTGTGAATGAATTATTAAAGCAGTGGACTAACCACCTTCGACGCATTTGTTGAAAATCGCTCTTGAACATCACTCTTCAATCGCTTCGAAAAGAACTGTTGTGAAGGCAGCTGAATGCTTCAGTGTTCATTTGTTTTTATTAATTATCTCCACATAAGGCCACTAAATATTATTAAGTCGGGCATACCTTTATATGAAATGGGGCGCGTTCATGATCGTTCCGCTCGTCCGATCCCGTTCCGTCTCGAGTCAGACATTTATTTTCACACTGAACAGATGTACACATACAGTGCGCATACTTGTATTTAAAAAATGGAAATTGTCTTTCCTTAGTTTTTTAATTGAAATATCTTATTCAGTTTCGATGATCATGGAGCAATGTGAACGGAAAATCATAATTTATAGTGTTTAAGTTGGCAGGGACCATATCGATATATGTACATGTATGTGTTTTTTTCTGCGTTTCGAGCAATTAGACTTTTCTGGAGTATGGATGGCAAAAATGGCTCAGCTAAATTTGATGTTTATTCCATTATAGAATGTTTGACACAAAAATAATATAACACTCTAAAATACATCACATACATTTTGTATAAACAGTTATACCATTAGATCTATACCACTTAACAATATCTTCATCACATGTAAACAGTTAAGACACGTTCGAATCCCTGATGAAATGTTGTGTAAAATGCAAATATGGTAGAAAACTTGTCCATTCACTACGGTTGCAAATGATAGCAAATCAGCAAGGTATTTCAAATGTCGATATTAGTATAATTAACCTTCGTATATGAAGTGAAATCACTACTGCTTGAGGAGTATATGTATATGTGGCCGAATTACTGGCTATCTAAGCCCACGTGGTACAGTTGTCAGGTACTGAACGTAGTATACGTCGTTTTTTCTCTCTTTTCTCTGGACATCTGACGTAAAACAAAATGAACAATAATCCCGGATTATTGAAGTTTACGTGAGAGCTGTTGAGATTCCCATTGCTGTATATAATAGTGCCAAGTAAAGGCCTAATTTTGGTTTGATTTAGAATCTGATAGATTTTACATCAATTGACATCCGATATTTTATTTCAGTGATAGATTTTACATAAATTGACCTCCTGTATTTTATTTCAGTAATTTTATTCACGTTGCTGATTGCCTATAAATGATTTTTAGAATCATGATGTGTCGAATTTGATTGTAGTTTATAAATAATTGAGCATTTATAATACATGTAAAGTATCTCCGAGTATATCTGGCCTCAATGGGACCGTCCTTTACGGTTGACTGGTTTCCTTTTATCGCCGACCCCTCAGGAATAAGGGAACATCACAGACTCCTGTGATGAGTTGTTAGGTTTTGACCTTAACCAGGGTTTGAATATTTCAATGACCCTAATGACTACGGGCTAAAGTAAGAGTTAATTTCGTGGGGTGTGATCAAGGACCGTGGGAGGAGGTCGGCCAAGGTTTGTGGGAGGGGGTTGGTCAAGGTTTGTGGGAGGGGGTCAGTCATCAAGGCCGTTAATGGACAAATGGCGAATGTGGTAAAGAGAATGATGTTAGGTGCTTGGTATGTGAACTGATTCATTATCGAGAATACTTACTGTGCAATTAATGTTAACAGTTTATTAATTTTCATGAATGATTTATCGATGATCGTGTACTATTTGTATAATGTGTTCGTGTTTATTGACAATTCCATAAAATTAGGTAATTGAGTTTTTAATTAGCATGTGTGCTGGGTCATGTCAGCTTTTTAATCCTCATTATTAAAACTTAGATGAAATTATCTCTGTTCTTGATTTGGAACTTAAATTTGAAGACCGACTTGCATCATCAATGATTGAGATTAATATCAGTCTTCTCATCAATGTCTTTTGCTGTTTACGTGTAACCCCATACTAGTATCACATAGCATTAACATTTAATATTAATGGACCTATGAATCAAAGGTTCTCATTTTTATTTTAGATATGGAGATTGTTTAAATGATAAGAATGACAAACGATATGCGTGAAAAATTACAAGAAGAGCAATGACGTTAAGAAATCGCCCTGAGGAACCCAACCTTTGGGCAGTGTGTCCACCAGTGTAGTATTAATCGGACCGATATATGCAAAATATTGATCTCCATTTGTATTAACCTATGGCAATAGTGAAAAATCAATATATACCTAAAGCTAAGAATAAATCCGTTAACAATAATTCAATTTTGCTTGTAAAGAACATTTACATTGGCTTAAAAATTACCTTATCAGCGATTTAATGGTGTAACAATTCCATAGTCGCGAAATGAATTGGGAATTTTGAAAAAAAAAAAATTATTAGATTGAATAATATGGATTAATTTGTATACATTTTTAATGTTTGGGATATATAACACAAAACTCTTAGTGTACTATTAACATAAACTATACGCTTATATTTACACTTGCTAGGCTTGGTCACTATACGCTAACACTAGCCGATTTTGTTTACCATAACTGCATGGTAACATTGAACTTTGAACTTGCGTAAGGAAATGTTCTGTGCAACGTAAAAGGACTACTTTTTAAAAAAAAGAAACACATGGCTTTGTTTACATTTTGACGCAACATTAAGTGTATATTGTTGTTTTTCATAGAATTTTGGAAAAATGTAAACAATATATACATGTTTTATATTTATATATGATTCAAACAATTTTTAAATTAACAATTGTATAAAGAAACGGAAAAATATCCCGACCGGGGCGACGTGCTTTCATTTTTGTTAAAAATGATGGGTGTCAAATGTAAACATTACCTCTGTGCCTATGTTCGTCCTTACGATCGAGCCTTTGGGGTGGACGGGTGTGAGACCCTCTGATAGAGGTCAGTTATAAACATATCCTTTTGTCTTTGTTCTTTGAGTATTTAATCATGTGTATTATAAAACATGCACCGCTAATAATCCACGTGTTGACAGTTCCGCGTCACCACAAATACATTGTATCCATCGAACACAAGTGAATTTGTTTCATCTATCGATGGCGATATGGATCTAAGCGTAGATTATATGATCACATGGCTCCCAAGGATGTAATATCGTCAAGTCAGACGACATCTCAAACACATTGAGCTACTTGAAAATCGTTGTTTTGACAACTTCGGCAAACTAAAGTGTGTAAGCGTGCGTCAGCTTCGCCTCGCTGCGCAATAACGGTCACCGAGTTCACACATGTGGCCGTGTACAAATTCTTTATGTTATTACGCTATATATTAACTTATAGCAAAATTGAATATATATTTAAAGGGCCACTACCTTTCCGAAACGGCTTTTAATTTTTAAAATAGGAATGTAAAACGAAATCAATAATTTTGTAGAGTCGCAGAAGTTATTAACTATACGTTTACTAGCAAACTTATCACCGCCTTCAGAACTGTTTAATTAGAATAAATAAAATGTTAATTTTCATAACGCGGGTCGTTTTATGTTTCCCGCCGTCGTCCCAAATGCCGCGCCGTAGTTGACTATCACTGCGCCAGACGACAAAACAGCGAAATGAATCTCCACTGTTATCGTACATTAGACAGGAAATCTTGCATATTTTTGGTGTTGTAACCTCATCTTAAGCCATCGATATATATTTTCTTTTGTTATTATTGTTTTTAAGAAACCTTTAAATTTTGCTCCGGAAAGGTAGTGGACCTTTAAAGTTCTGATCTGATTAAATAAAATTATCTCTGAAATTTACTTTGTTTGTCATGTTAATTTTACACTAAAATATTGAACTTTTTGTCGTCGCGGATGAATATTTCTACCTTACGTGAAGCGTCATCGTTCGCTGTTCAATATTGAGTAAGCTCCTCCCACTTTTGACCGACTTTTATTGAATAATTACGTCACTTTCAAATGACGATTTTATTGCATAAAATATAAATAAAAAGTCGTGTGAGTGTAAATATAGGGATTGGATTTCGTTTTTATGTTAACCATGGCTTGTTATGGAGCAATTCCTCTCTAAGCTTATATTTCAAACATATGGGGCGCTATTCGCCCCATAGAATATATTCTTAGAGGAATTGCTCCATACAAGCATGGTTAACATAAAAACGAAATCCAATCCCTATATGTTAGCGCCCCATATTGAATATATTCTTAGAGGAATTGCTCCATACAAGCATGGTTAACATAAAAACGAAATCCAATCCCTATATGTGTGTGTGTTATAACGCCATATCATGAAATGTTAACAACTTTGCATATTAGAATCTACAGAGTTATCTCCCTTACATGTACGTGTTGATTGTTACGTCATTATTTTGTGAGCACAATTCACGTCGTTTTCTCCGAAAAGTATGACATTACGCTCGCAAACACATGATGTCACAATCAATACCTACCCGCAAGGCCAGATAACTCTGTAATATGCAAATACAGAATAATCATCATGTTTCGTCCGTCGTCGTTTGCCGGGCGCCTTGCGTTACTTTTCACATTTTGAACTTCTTCTCAAGTTCTACCAGTGCGATTTAGCTAAATTTGCATGAAATAATCCTGACATGGTCCTGACGAAGTGATATCATTTTTCGGGTCGATCCGAAATCCTATATGACTGCCACAGCCGCCATCTTGAAACACATTTTGAACTTCTTCTCAAATTCTCAAATGTGATTTGACTGAAACTTGCCTGAAATGATCCTGATATGATCTTGACGAAGTGATGTTACAGCTCAGGTTGATCACAAATAGAAGATGGCTGCTGTGACATCATATCTAATTAATTATCTATGACTATTGCCAAGGTAGTCAGATGACCGCTAAGGCCCTTGAGCCTCTTGTTTTGTAGGAAGATGCTGCAGGTTTCGGACTGACGATAATTTTATTTTTGTAGAGGGATGCTGGAGTTTTCGGACTAACAATAACTTTATTTTTGTAGAGGAGTGCTGGCGGTTTCAGACTAACGATAATGTTATTTTTGTAGATGTATGCTGGGGTTTCAGACTAACGATAATCTTATTTTTGTAGAGGGATGCTCGGGTTTCGGAGTTAGATGATATTGTTTTTGTGGAGGGATGCTTTAGGTTTCGGACTAACGATAATTTTATTCTTGTAGAGGGATGCTTTAGGTTTTGGACTAACGATAATTTTTATTTTTGTAGGTAGAGGGATGCTGAAGGTTTCGAACGGTTTCTGTCGCTGTAACTGCCCCCAGATGTACGCTCCAGTCTGTGGCACCAACAACGTCACGTACGAGAACGACTGCTTCCGGGACTGTCGGTAAGTCTCAGAGATTTCACGTCTGTTACTTCTTGATTAACCTTAAACACAAACATCTTGAACTCAAAAATACTTTTATGAAATCGTATTTTGCATTTCAATTTAGTTACTTTTTAATGTTACAGTGGATGTTAATATGCATGGATTCGTTCTGTAATATCCTTCGATAGATATTTCTGTCCTCTGGCCCTGTGGTTGTCCGGTAAACCTGGACTGACACTGACTGGTCCTCAATTGTCTAATTTTAACAGATTGATTTTGACTCAATACCGTCTTCAGGTCCGCGTACGACAGCCGGATCCAGAAACAACATGACGGAGTTTGTGAGTGCAATTGTCCTCAGACAGACGACCCCGTATGTGGACAGGACGGAAAGACATACCTCAACGACTGTGTCCGGGCATGCGCGTAAGTATTTAGCTTATATAATTTATAAAACTCAATTTATAAGAAAGTAAAATGCTTATAACTTGGAATGTAGTCGAAATGGTGTATGAAAATAAATATGCACACCAAAACCAGAATTAAAGATAAATGTAGCTTAGGAAATGCTTCACGTATATGTACATACACATACTTTAACTAGATAAATGTACCTTCTCTGAAACCCTTGCCTAGCAAAGTTGGTAAATATCTACTCATTTTTATGATGATTCAATTACAAAATCATCACTAACCTCTTAATGATCACAGGGATCTGAGAATTAGTTACAGATTATATAATCATGGACCCACCAGAGTGCCCTAAGACCATTTTTAGACGTTTCTAGTACATCGTCATAAAATGGTTACTACTGTTGGAAAGAGCGATAATTTTCCTTTCAAAATCATCCTATACATCTATACAAAGTACCGTCATTAAGACGATATAAGCCCCATTATGACAAACATCTTGAAGCCATCTAATTAAAAATGCATACATGTTTCGTGGCTGATTTAATATGCATGAGCGAGGCTTCGGCTGCAATCCCATTGGCCAGCTATAAAAAATCGCTCTTCTCGGGATGTTGTACATCTATATATGGAGTTCGCCGTTACTGTTCAAACATATACATCTGTGGACTTTTTATAGCCGGCCAATGAGATTGCAGCCGAAGCCTCGCTCATGCATATTAAATCAGCCACGAAACATGTATGCATTTTTAATTAGAAGGCTTCAAGATGTTTGTCATAATGGGGCTTATATCGTCTTAATGACGGCACTTTGTATAAATGTATAGGATGATTTTGAAAGGAAAAATGTGTTTTTATAGCCGCTAAAGGTAGGCGGGTTAGAAATTTTGAGTCTAAGGCTTTCCACCCTTCTCGTATATAGGACCATGTAGAGTATGATTTTTATCGTTTTTTAATCTAGACCTCTTAAACGACTAAAAATGGTGTTAGGGCACTCTGGTGGGTCCATGATTATATAATCTGTAACTAATTCTCAGATCCCTGTGTTAATGAGATGTGTATGGACATATCTAGGATATCATATTGACGAGACGTGTTATAATTTTAGCGGTGTGCCTAGAGGATCGTCTGGTTCCTGTGAATGTTTGAGTACTTGTAACCCTGTTTACATGCCCGTATGTGGAATGGACGGTCTAACGTACATCAACGACTGCTTCAGACAATGCTCGTAAGTATTACAGAGTTACCTCCCTTCAAGGGCGCGTGTCGAAACTAGGCCAATAGAATTTAATTAATTTTCAGGTGTGTCTTGTACAAAATAAATGGCTAACTATTTAGTTGGTAAATATAAAAAACAGCATTGTGACTGGATAATTCTTTATTGTTTCTTCTGTTTAACAGGGGCGTTGGGTTGCTTTCCAATTTTGCCTGTCCGTGGAATCAAAATAGGAGATAAGGTGCAACCGTGAGAATGCTTCGAACGAAGGGAGATAACCCCAGCGACTAGAATAGGTTTGAAGGGGATCAGTGAACGCACAATATGTAAATTTTAAATATATACCACGTATTAACGAAAATCACAATTGCATTAGAAAAATAAAGTTGTATGAAAGCATTCCCAGCTGAAATGTCGACACTTCTTTCTTCTCAAAAACAAGATTGGTTGCTAATTTTTCAGCTATTTGTACAAGGATGTATTTGGTGGCGGAAAACAATCCACCTCACAAACCGACAGTTAGTGGAATAGATCTGCAAACCCTTACCGCTGGGCACTTTGGCCAAGAGACGATGGCTAGTGGTAGAATGTCGGCCACCCTTTCAATTCGGCCACCTTGGCCCAGAGTTGGAGGGCCAATGGTAGAATGGCGAAGACTCTTACCACACGGCCACCTTGGCCCAGAGGTGGAGGGCCAATGGTAGAATGGCGAAGACCCTTATCACACGGCCACCTTGGCCCAGAGGAGGAGGGCCAATGGTAGAATGGCGAAGACCCTTACAACACGGTCACCTTGGCCCAGAGGTGGAAAGCCAATGGTATAATGGCGAAGACCCTTACCACACGGCCACCTTGGCCCAGAGGTGGGGGCCAATGGTAGAATGGCGAAGACTCTTACCACATGGCCAACTTGGCCCAGAGGTGGAGAGCCAATGGTAGAATGGCGAAGACCCTTAGCACACGGCCACCTTGGCCCAGAGGTGGAGAGCTAGTGGTAGAATGTCGGCCACCCTTTCAATTCAGCAACCTTGGCCAGAGGTGGAGGGCCAATGGAAGAATGGCGAAGACTCTTACCACACGGTCAACTTGGCCCAGAGGTGGAGAGCCAATGGTAGAATGGAGAAGACCCTGACCACACGGCCACCTTGGCCCAGAGGTGGAGGGCCAATGGTAGAATGGCGAAGACTCTTACCACACGGCCAACTTGGCCCAGAGGTGGAGAGCCAATGGTAGAATGGCGAAGACCCTTACCACACGGCCACCTTGGCCAAGAGGTGGAGAGCTAGTGGTAGAATGTCGGTCACCCTTTCAATTAGGCCACCTTGGCCCAGAGGTGGAGGGCCAATGATAGAATGGCGAAGACTCTTACCACACGGCCACCTTGGCCCAGAGGTGGAGGGCCAATGGTAGAATGGCGAAGACCCTTATCACACGGCCACCTTGGCCCAGAGGTGGAGGGCCAATGGTAGAAGACCCTTACCACACGGCCACCTTGGCCCAGAGGTGGAGAGCCAATGGTAGAATGACGAAGACCCTTACCACACGGCCACCTTGGCCCAGAGGTGGGGGCCAATAGTAGAATGGCGAAGACCCTTACCACACGGCCACCTTGGCCCAGAGGTGGAGAGCCAATGGTAGAATGACGAAGACCCTTACCACACGGCCACCTTGGCCCAGAGGTGGGGGGCCAATAGTAGAATGGCGAAGACCCTTACCACACGGCCACCTTGGCCCAGAGGTGGAGAGCTAGTGGTAGAATGTGGTATACTATTACCAGGGCCCAGTTCCATGAACATTTCTTGAAAAAGAATTCTTTAACTTAAATTTCCCGATAGAAAAGCATTACAAAACTTGAGAAAAAGTCTTAAACTCTGTAATGCTTTCCTATGGAGAATTTTAAGTAAAAGCATTCTTTAAATTTAAGGAATGATCATGAAACTGATCCCAGTTATCACATAATGACTTACTCTGTTAACAACAGTGGATCATTTAGTTGTTCACCGTCTACATTACTCCGACTATTGCTGTCTCGTCTGACCTCTGACCCACACAATCTAACAAAATATGTTTTCTCCGTGATTAACATATAACAGTTGAAGTAAATATTTGTCATATTTGTTTATTCGCATTTCCATGGTAAACATCAACAACAACAACAATATATAATTCGTTGCAAACGTAGAAAGTGTAGCCAAATCAGTCACTATAACGATTAGCCCGATTGTTACCACAGGGGCCTGGCACGAAAATTTTTAACCAACAGTATATATATATATCGATACTATTATATATATATATATATATATGTATACTGTTGGTTAAAAATTTTCGTGCCAGTTTCCTGTGATTTTTACCTTTTCCTGGCACCAGACATAGACATTCCAACAACTACTTTTATAAGAGGGATTGATATTAAAAATGTAAGCACAAACAGTATACAAATATCGACCTATTTTCATGTGGATAAGGTGATTTACCAACTCGAGGAATTGATATTATCCGAGGCCGAACTATGAACAAATATACAGACATTAATGTCCATCACTATTGAAATGTCTAATTCTGGTGTCAAGGTCAGAGGAAACTCGGGCTTCATAACGATATCCAAACAAAGAAAACCCGTTACGTTGAACTGTTCAAAAAGATCAAATATAGGCTGAACTGTCAAATCATTAGTGATCAGTAAATCAAACATGTTATTGCGTCGTTCAGTTGGCCATGGTCAAAAAAATGTTCCTATCGGTAAACAACATGGACGGCCAGTGTTTGTAGATGTCGACATTGATATTTTAAAATTGACTCATACGACAAAGTAATTCTTAGATTGGAAAAGCTTTGAATCATTTATGTATATGATGATAAAACAAAGCGAAAACAATTATCATTGTTATCTAAAATAAGGTCAATTCATAATTCAATTCTAGATATGTCCAGACAAAATTATAGCGAACACTAAAACGGTGCTTTGCCCAGCTACCAAACCAACGCGTATTGCTCTAATAAAAATCGGTCGAGTATTTCATTCGTAAGTGAGGCAGGTATCAATAATGAAAGGTTTGTAAAATGGATGTTTGACAAGAAGACATTCATCATGAAACAAACATATTTCAATTTTGTAACAATTGATGTCATTATCTCCTAACAAACACATGTGACATCGTCATTTGTATGTGATTTTCATTGACCGATACTATGACGTAACGATTTCTTAGAAATGAAATCCTTGGGACACTTGGAATTTCAAGAGATATAATTCAGTAATAAGAATCTTCTTAAACATTATGGATATACAACATCAGAGTGTACTGTAAATAAACTGAAGCTGTTACGGCGAGAGCAAGATCTGATTTGGCAAGAAGGCATTCGTCATATCATAAAACACACATGACAATGGCATATTGCTGCGTATGTCCCCTCCCTCAAACAATATCAGGGGCGTAGGAAGCGGGAGGGGGGGGTGTCATTTTCGCCGACTGAAATGTTTTTAAAATGCATATTTGAAAAAAGGGTCCTCCTGCACATTTTTCGTACTTCATTATAACAAAATTTCCGCTGCGCGACAATTTTCCTAAAACGTTCAATCACATAATTTTCAAACCTTTAATAGTAGAAATTCTATACACATGAACTACACTAAAATGTCCATTAAGGGATTCTTCGTACTACATTTGTATTTAAAAAAATGTCATTTAAAAGATTACTTTGTTTATATGTCTTAGCAAGACAATTAGTTCATTATTATTTTTAGTTACAAAACAATGTGCCGATGGTGTGAAGCCGGTATGTTTAGATCGAGCAGTGTTGCACAATGATATGACGACACAATTATCACAATTATCATTTCCAAATGCAGGTTTCTTTAAATCGAAAAATTACCATGTTAAGAACGCTTTAAAATCATTAAAATACATCGTAAAACTCATCTCAGCCATTCTAAATCGTATTTATTTTCCCGGGGGAGACCCCCGAACCCCCCCCCCCCCCCAACACAAAAATCTCGCGCCTTCGCACGCTCGCAAATTCATCAAAATGCATCGTAAAACTCATCTTAGCCATTCTAAATCGTATTTATTTTCCCGGGGGAGACCCCCGAACCCCCCCCCCCCCCAAACACAAAAATCTCGCGCCTTCGCACGCTCGCAAATTCATCAAAATGCATCGTAAAACTCATCTTAGCCATTTTGAATTGTAATATTTTTACCCGGGGGAGACCCCCGAACCCCCCAAACACCAAAATCTCGCGCCTTCGGGCGCTCGCAAATTCATCATCAAAATGTATCGTAAAACTTATCTTGGCCAATTTGCGTATTCGTTAATTTCCTTTTAGAGGCCCCACTGTCTATAAATGTGTACAAGGATTATATTTAATGATATATGAAAAAACATAAAGTATATATGGTTGTGTGTTGAATTTATCTCCCCCTGTAGGTACGGGGGGGGGGGGGGGGGAGGGAGTTACAAAATATTAAAGACCTTTGCCCCCACTACGTTTCAGCTTCCTACGCCACTGAAGATCAATTTTTATACAGTTAACGGTGGTAAAACTAGATCCTCAGGGTTTTGGTTCCATAGCTATAAAGACACCTGTATGTGTGTCAGTATTACCCAGGCCTATAGAATCAATAGTTTGTGATAGAACTAAAAGGTACATACAAATTCAGACACATACACAATGTATATAGATATCATTGGACGAACTTACCTTTCACATTCATTAAAAGTAACAGTATTTGTAAAAAATTGTTGTTTCACATTTTGTTTACAACATATGTATTCACTCGAAATCATACGCTTATTGTTACATCATCCGTACATCGTTTTAGCAGAAATTACACCAGACACATCGAAAGGCTGACATTGTAAGCTCATTGAAATAAACTGCTAAATAACGCACCATAAAAATATCAGGGGGATATTGAAATAACGAAATAAAGCACCATAAAATATTTGAAGCAGACATCATCACTTAAATCAACATTTAAATGTGTCACTTTTAAAGCCCATTAAGTTAAAGCATGTACCACTGAATATCTCAATAAATATGTAACTAAAATTTAAAAAAAATACATTAAAATTAATTTCTAATTATAAATAAGAATATATGATAAAATCAAAATATCACGTTACATTTTCAAAACCATCAACAGACCACATAAACTTTGTATATTTCCTAATTTTAAATCCAAATCATTATAACGATTGTATTATATCACTTTTAGAACAATTTAGAGAATATTTTGATTCTTTTATTTTCTTTTTTTCCAATTCTCTTTTCATCCTTTAATCAACTATGAACTTCGCCCAAGCGTATCTAATTAAAACCTTGTTGATCAGAAGAGCTCGCGTGAGTGTCTTACAAACTAAACACCAATAGGTAACTAATAAATCTTGTAGCTATGCTGCACATAAACTGGTTATCTCAATTCTAAGAAAATGCCGAGTAATTAAATAATTTCGATAAAAATGCAATTTAGTTTACTTGAGCGACACATTTCAAAGTAAGGGTAGCATCACGGTATAAAGATGATATTATACAATGTATACAAACGACTCATTACAGCGGAGTAAATAATAAATTCAGCGAATTACAAAGGCCACTTTTTCATACAATCAGTCAATATACACACATTATGAAATTTGAGCTTTTCAAAGATTTCACATGAATATATACCAATAATGTTCATCCAAATATCACTGTGGGTACCCGTACACGGGATATTGGTATCGACGAGGAGGTGGCCTGTCACAGCAAGGGGAAGTTTTGCAATATTTTTACAGTTTTAATGTAATTAATGTATCTGTAACTATTGGTCAGTTCAAGCTAAGTATATATCGCGTCCGTATGCGATCTGTCAACCCCCAGCGTCATATATTTATGGAGGAATAGACAGGAATCCAGGGTCACCTGTAGGGGGGTACCGCAATGAAAACGACTGTGAACTATTGTTCGTGATATTGAATTACTAGATTGTTCCAGGTTATCATTTTAGGGTTGTATAGACGGGTTATGATATGGAAGTTTATGTTTAGGCCAATTTCATATTGTCGTGGCCATGGATGTTTCAACAAGAAGACTGAAAATTTAGCTTTTGTACGGGGGCTTGCTAAACTGGTGTACGGGGACTTGGTTTATGTGATAAAAATGGTGTACGGGGGCTTGGCATAATTAAAATGACAAACTTCACAATATATTTAAAACAAATAGCGTCTAGTCGTCCAAAAGACAGATGTAAAGTTTTCTTCCGACGTCTATGTCTTCGTAGATCTCATGTAAAGATGTCAATGGAATAGTAGGCCTTCCAGACGAAGATGATGAATGTTGGTTGGTCTGTAGATTCTGTATACAAGATCAGTTTGTTTGTTTGCTGGCAATTTTGTTGAATTCTTTAACGGAGGGGGTCATTTTGAGGAAGGAGTTCCTGTACATGTATTACACAACCATATAGCGCCGATTTCGATAAGAAATATAACTTCATCTGGTGGGATTCAATTAATTTTACTTTTGAATTGTAAACCATGGTTACGAATACATATTTGTCATAGCGTTGTTTTGACATCGCGTTTGTACAAGAAAAACTCTAATCAGGTATTTTCCACAATGCTCCAACACAACGAAGGTGAGTAGTATATTTTAGCATAGTTAATTGTAATATGTAATGATATTTACGGTGCAATGTTTGACGGAAAATCTGTGACTCTCAGCAGCTGCAAAACTCGTAATTAGTTTTAAATATTGACAATGTATCATGCCAAAGAACTCTATAATTCGAGAATACAACACGGAACTTCAGTTCAATGCACACTTGTTCAGATTTCATTCTTTACTGATATGGTTCCGTTTCTTACATTTTCCGTTTTAATTTTGCATCCTATCCTTATTTGTCAGATTTATTGTTTATCATTTGCTGTTATTTATCTTTATCTGAAGATAATGTTTTAACACATTAATACTTTTGGTTGCCCAGACTTAAAAATTAATTGAAAAGAACAGTTTTTGCCTGAATTGATCAAAATCAAAATGATTAATCATTCTACATAGCGTATCCTTTCAATCAGTAATTTAATAATCATATAGAACGCTATATATTGATATCTAGAAAGGAATATTTGGCTTAAAAAGCTGCGTTTCTCAACTCAACAACCAATTCGCCGTACAATCTTCAACCAAATTGCCGTACAATATACAATCTGATTAAACACAGAATAAGGACATGTTTTCATAACACCTCTTTCTCTCTCTCTCCCCCCCCAAAACCTAACCCCCAGTCTCTCTCATTTATCCACCTAATATGATCATCAAATTTGATTGAAGTATAACAGACAGTCCATGTGGAAATTTATTCTTCTGAGTGACTTTGCCAATCTTAAGTTATCAATAACTATATAATGATTTAATTAAGTTTTCTATCAAACATTTCTGCACTTTTCCTTATTTTCTTTTGCTGTGCAAGACATATTTCATCCATGTAGCAAAGTTCATAGAAGAAGTAGAACGTTTGAATTACTTGAAGATGAAACATCATCGGTATTGATTTCAAATTTAAATTTGTAGTGAAATTCCAATTAAAACGTATTGTTAATCTGATAATCATGAAGTGAGTTTGTCTTTTGATTTGAACATACTTGAGTACTCGAGATCATGTATGATGGTTATTTTCTCCCAATGCGATAAACCTGCGCCTGTGGGAATTTATCAGTGTCTGAATCTTGATTTGGACGATTTAAGTTCCACCGTGTTAAAAAACTCAAATGCATGTGTCAAAGAGCAGAAATACAAATTAATGGCGATTCTATATAACGTGGCAAGAGAATGAAGCAAGCAGATGAAAACACTAACACAGACATTCGTCTAGTCTGGTAGACGTACACTTTTGCGCCATATTATGTTATTCATCACTTAACGACACACCATACTCGACAGAGCTATGTAATCAAGGGCGACAACTCCCATATTTTTAATACAAACATCCAAACACTATTTTACACTAAGAGAACTTTCAAACTTAACTACTGTGGACTATCACAGATTGTCTTTGGCTGGTGAGCGTTTGTGACCCTACCTTACTGAGCAAAGTCAGAAGTTTATTTGTGGACTTTTCTCTCACTCCAAAGTCGGAAGTATATTTGTGGACTTTTCTCTCACTCCAAAGTATATTTGTGGACTTTTCTCTCACGCCATGGAACGTTACAACCGGGCCAGGCGATCACGGGCATACATCAGACCAGAAAACACAAATAGCGGTGTACAGTTTCCATAGTGACGTCATTCATACTGTTTGAGGATTCAGCAGAATAGAATGGGACAAGGTAGCACGTGATTCCATATTTCCCCTGACCTGGAACACATAACCGAAATAATTGTAACTACAAAATGTATATGAAACAAATTAAGGTTGGTAGTGATGAACTATGAGCTAAAAAGTAGTTTCCGACATGTAAAAAAAAAAAAAAAAAAAAAAAAAAAAACACATTTGAAGAATTTTGTAAAGACAGTCAAAATGTTAAACCTACAATGTAATGTAAATCCTAAAATATAAAAGAATTACCTACAAAGCTAACTGACAATAACAATTGCACGCACTGAAAAGCTTTGCGACAGAAATTTCAGATGACATGCACACACAAACAGCAACAACATCTTATTACCAAAACAATGACGAACAATTCACTTCAATTTTTGCCAGAATTTTTTTTAAATTTTCATTTGCCTACATCAGGCATAGTTTGGTTTCTTTGGAAGCTGGATCCAGACGCAGACGCCAGTCATAGTGCTTTTCATTTGATTGTTCTTACCTCTTAGATACATTCTTGAAAAGTAGGACGACCATGATTGTTATGTTAAAGTGATGATCATCGATAGTGGTCATCAAACTAATGTGTTACGTCGCATCAAAGTAAATCCCAGTAAGGTTTATAAAGCGTTCACCTGCCCTTTTTGTAATGGGTTGTCCTTACACCCATATACAAAGGTCATAGCATACGTGATGAAATAAGATGTAGTTACATATATGTATATCGAAAATACAAAAGTTAATAAATGGAATATTTTTTCCGTTTTAGACAAGAATTGAAGTGTTATAATAAATATATTAAATGAATGATACTCCAAAGATTACTATCACTGACGTTATACCTACCCCTGGACTATCTTATATTGAAACAAAATTCAGCAGATAACACAGGTAAATTGACCCTTTGATGCACATCAATATAATCGAATTACGTTACGCTGTTGAATTGTTGACTTTGTGGTTTTGAAATTGGGCGGCGCTCTCTCTGTGCAATCTTCAAAGGGAGTCTCTGTAAGCCTTTGATTGGTCAGTTTTTTTCTCTCTCCTGAACAGTCTACAGAATTGCGATGAGATAGTTCAGAAGTGAATATAACGACAGTCATAGTAACCTTTTGTGTATCGAGGAAGTTGATAAAAGACATTCACTTTGTTCAACGCCATACTTTTGTTCTTCGTGAGAACCTTCAAGTGGTATTTGATCCATTATAAACATAAGGAACAATTCGTTCTGTGTAGGATAGACCAATAGACGGTATTTTTAACATAAAAATTACAACCTCAACCTATTAATGTCAATCGTCCTATCGACGTCATTTTTCAGGATCACATTGACTTTGATTTAGCTCATTTCGTAAATTCAGCATTGAGAAAATATGAATCTAGTTTGATCAGGTTACGTTATTGCTCCTGGGATCAGCAATACTCGCTGCAATAGTATATTTTTTATCAAAGAGAATACGAGAAGTAGTGATGAATTAAGCCAAAAGTCAATATCTTCAAATTTGGACTCGTTACCATGGACCGATTGTGTTTGTAATGATCTCTCAACAACTTATTAAAGGGTGTGTCGCGTTTAAACGGCGAAAACCTGAATCCATAAGGATAACCTACCGACCTACAGTAAGCGCTATGTAACTCTTTTATTCCACACTAATAGGTATAGACTGCAGAGCTGGTGGCAGAATGTCACCTTAAATGCGCTACAGCCACGCGAGGCTTCCTATTATAAGACTATGCGATACCCGAGAAAAGTCCATACAGATTACGTTATACAATACTTAAATTATTGAATTTAGAATTGAAAACAACTTGTTTAAGTTGTGTTTGGATGTAAAAAAAAACATCGATATGCAAATTCAATAAATGATAGATTATCACGTTTCAAACTTGAAAACTTGAATGAAGGATGCATCGAATGAACCTTAATATTAGTTTAGCTGCAATCATTAAACAATGAAATCCATGCCAGAGAGGACATATGGGTCAGCTTCATCCATTTTGATAAGTGACGTTAGAACGAGGAACCGTTATGGCAGTTGAATTGACTGGAAGTTAAATTACATGTATTGTATGAACACATTTTATCAAAGAAATCTTCAAAATGTGTGCTAGAAAGTGCAAGAATTACACAAATAAATTTCATAGAACCACTGACAACAACACCATATTGCTCTACCTGTAGGCAATTCCGATGCAAAGAGAAGGGAACAATAGTTATAAGGATAACAAGAAACTAAATGGAAACTTTTGAAACATACTTTATTTTGTTCAAAAAGTTTCTATAAGATATGGAACTAAACACAACATAACAATACTATTGTGGTTTTATATAAAATGCAATAATTTTCATCATGCAAAATAAACACTGTATGCCGTTACTTGAATACTGATTGGCATTAATTCAGAGTTCATTGACTAGAGTTATCTATCTTGTTGATCTTTGCCACCAGATGCCGCTCTACGACTTCCTGTGGAAAGGTCGTCAACAGTAGATAACTATAGAATTGTTATACCACAACACATAAGCGAGACGCAAACTTTAAAAATGCACATAATAAAACAAAACTTAAGCGGGAATTTATCTATGTTTTATCGATCAACATATTCACAACGAATCTAAGTTAGCTGAAGGAAGCATTACAACATATCCAAAGAGAACGATGGAGATAAGGTTTCACCTTGAAGGAATTGAAATACAAAGGTTTCGAGGTTTAATCTTTAAGTGTTTAATTTAGGATTTGGTGGATTGTAAGACGCAACTAAACTCATCAAGCGACACTTGTCAACAAAGAAAAGCAAGCAAAGCACGATAAACAGCAGTGTGACATGAAGAAGCAGTAAAAAAGGACGAGGTCCATTATTTTGGTAATTTGTTAAATAAAATGGCCGCAGACATTTGTCAGTGACGGAAAGGAAGGACCTAATTGCACGATCATAACGTGGACCAAAATGCTGAAATATTAGGAACACAACTTTCCAGACTTTTTATTTGAAACATATCTCAGGCCAGACTTTTATTATAAATGCAATGATGTCGCGTTTTTCACAACATTACTAATGATATAGTCTGGAATGCGGTGTCAGAAGGTCTGACGGGAAACTGTGGACAGATCGAAAAGCTTTTATCTTGACCAAAGAACGAACACAGAGGCTGCATAAGCAAAGTAAAATATCATACTCCATACAGTGGCGAATCTCAAGTGATGGTTTAATAAACATCTTTAATTCACTCATTATTTTTCCAAAGAAAATGCATAGGGAACATTGGATCAAATGACATAAAAAATATAGCCACCTTTTCGTATAAATCAAACCATTTATATTTCGCCACTGTTTCGGAGCTGAATGTCCGTTTAAAAACTTGATAAGAGAAGATAAAGAACTACGTACTACTTCCTCTTGCCTTTTTTTGTTAATGGTATTTGTTTCTTTATAGACGGTTCCCTCTTTGGAGGTTCCTGAAAGTACAAACACTTCGTCACTTTGACGTCAACATGGATAGCACAAACACGAACGGTGTAGAAGTAAAGAAATAAGAGGACATTTTCATGGATAGGTTTTGTTATGATCAAATCCATCAAAAATAAAGTAAAATCTTCTTTAAACTTCGAGGTACAATCGATGATGTATTCAAACAGTAGCGTACACACCATATAATTCACCAAGCGAAAATAAAATACATTAACTAAGTTTGCCTCAAAGACATACAATATACAAAATAAACATTTAAATTCGATAACACTATATTTCTATGTTAGCACATAGCACTTTTCCGCATGACAATAAAACAATTACAAAGCAGAAAGTAGCTTCTCGAATAAGAAGGTACTTGCACATCGACGGTTAGTTAAAAGCTGATTTCAAAATTGCTAACTCGATGAAATCCGATATCACTCAATACAATAGGATATCCTGACATATTTAAAATATTCATATTTCAAAGATTATGAAAAAGCAGTGAAGAACTAAAAGTGGACTAGCAATTTAATCTCGGTAATAAGAACATGGCATTATGGATGTCGAAAACTGAAAAAAATGTTCTTCTCTATCCAAAACTACAGTCGATATTAAACTATGTCAATCTCACACACACAAGCAATTCTTCTGTTAAAATAAACACGCCAAAATTGAAGTTATTCTATAGAATTAATTAACATAGACTTTGCCAAGATTAACATCAATCTAATTTCCTTTGCCTTCTTTAAATTTCGTCCTTAAGAATTACAGGAATCGATTAATATATTGAATGTTGGTTTTATCTTACCAAAAACCATCAACGATACAATTTTAATGTTTAAGAAAGGCAAAATTATTTCAGTATCAATTTTTATCCGTAACTCCATCAAACTGACAATATTAAAAATGTCAAGAAAACAATTAAAAGTTTTGATAAATTGTTTTGACAAAATTTTCTAAGGAATAGCAAATTACACGTACATTTATATACAAATATAACACCAACATACAAATAAATATTATGTGATACATTATGAGATACTAA
This sequence comes from Argopecten irradians, assembly GCF_041381155.1. Taxonomy (NCBI): domain Eukaryota; kingdom Metazoa; phylum Mollusca; class Bivalvia; order Pectinida; family Pectinidae; genus Argopecten; species Argopecten irradians. Next base: position 46,217,666 of record NC_091134.1, on the reverse strand, counting down.
GATAAACTCAGTCAAGTGTAAAAGATTAATATATTGCATGAAAAATATCTTTACTTTTTTTGCTAAAATATATTCTAGACTTCATTATAAAACGTTAATTCAAATCAATTTCTTTTATTATCTGAAAATATTTTCATCAATCTCTACGAAATATGTTTTCTCGATGTTCAAAATATTTTCGAAGTTAATGGACAAATATTAATTTTGTTTTATAAATTAGAAGAAAAAATTCTAAAAAAATCACATAATTTTGGTGATTTGTAACAAATGTCGAATGGAAATACTACACGTTAAGTACACTAATAAACATGTAATAATGTAATATGTATTTTCTGTGATGAAAATATTGTGACAAGATACACATATTAAAATGACGTTATTTTCCAGGAAACATTAATGTAGCAAAATTAATTTACACGTCCCCAGAAAGGTTTCAATAGAATCGTCTATATAAAACATATAATTTAAATATATAACACAAACAAATAAAACAAAACTAAGGTTGTCATTTTGGTCAATAACTATAACCAATGCGGCGAGCTAGTAACGACGGGAAGGAAACCAAACCATATTTCTCGACTCTTCTTTGTAGACATCCGGAATCCACCCTATACTGGACTGTATCATTTTGACAGAGGCTCTTCCGAACAGCTTTTGTTCAAAGTCAATCAATTGTTGCCAGAATCCTGCGTTTGGACGAATCACATAACGGCGTTTCTTCACGTGATAGTATGCTTCCGCCAGGTTTAGTCTATGATACTTCATGAGGTATGCTATACAAAGACTAGCTGACCGACTTACGCCTGCTACACAATGCACTAATGTCCTTCCGCCACGTTTATGCACTTGATGAATTTTGTCTGCAGCCCTATCGAAATAGACCGATAGCCTGGCGTGCGGAGCGTCCTCCACGTGTAACTGGATGGATTGGACTGTAGGCATGTTAAGGTTCCGAATCTCCATGGTAACATTTATAATATGGGTGATCCCAATTGTCCGGATCCGGTCCGGATTGACCGCCGCTGCACTGCTTAAGTACAGGTGGTCAGTTATCGAGGCAATTTGATTAAACATCTCGAGATTCATGTTGACACGGTTACACTGGCAGGCAGATCTGAAACATACAAAATTAATGCATATGTTAGTATAACGCTTTCTTTAAAATCTGACTAGGTTCCGTAAGATCAGTAAGCTTATACTTAAAACAGGCCACTGATAGGCTATGCTAACATCACTCTTTTTCTAAGTATAGCACTTTAGCAAATTTTGGGTTTTCTCATTGGTGGAAAGTTCCAAAACAAATTTTAGATAGGGATTGGATTGCGCTTTTACGTGAACCATGCTTGTATGGAGCAATTCCTCTAAGAATATATTCTATGGAGCGTGTTAGTTGTTAGCGCCCCATATTGAATATATTCTTAGAGGAATTGCTCCATACAAGCATGGTTAACATAAAAGCGAAATCCAATCCCTATATTTACACTCACACGACTTTTTATTTATATTTTCTGCAATAAAATCTTCATTTGAAAATGACGTAATTCTTCAATAAAAGTCGGTCAAAAGTGGGAGGAGCTTACTCAATTGAACAACGAATGATGACTCTTCACGTAAGGTAGAATGATTCATCCGCGTCGACAAAAAAGTTCAATATTTTAGTGTAAAATAAACATGGCAAACAAAGTAAATCTCAGAGATAATTTTATTTAATCAGATCAGAACTTTAAATACGTATTCAATTTTGCTAAAAGTTGATATATAGCGTAATAACATAAAGTATTTGTTCTCGGCCACATGTGTGAACTCGGTGACCTTATCGTTTACACACTGAACTTTGCCGAAGTTGTCAAAACACGGGTGTTCAAATAGCTCAATGTGTTTGAGATTGTCGTCTGACTTGACGATATTACATCCTTGGGAGCTATGTGTTTATATAATCTACGCTTATATCCATCGCCATCGATAGATGGAACAACTTCACTTGTGTTCGATGGATACAATGTATTTGTGGTGACGCGGAACTGTCAACACGTGGATTACTAGCGGTGCATGTTTTATAATACACATGATTAAATTCTCAAAGAACAAAGACAAGATGATATGTATATAACTGACTTCTGTCTGAGGGTCTCACGTCGGTGCACCCCAAAAACTCAATCGTAGGACGAACACAGACACAGAGGAAATGTTTACATTTGACATCCATCATTTTTAACAAAAATGAAAGCACTGCACGTCGCCCCAGTCGGGATATTTTTTTCCCATTTCCTTATACAATTGTTAATTTAAACAAGGACATAGTCATTCAGATCCCCCGCCAATGGAGAGCTAAATCAATTAATGCATTAATTTTATATGCTAGTAAGAGTATAGGGAAAGTATTTTAAAACCCAACTGCAATTGAAGAATATATACAAAACATATTTATGTTTTTTTTTAACAAAGTGAAACCAACTTTGAAAACATTTGCTTCTTTGAAAAATACCAGAATTGATCTTAGCTTTAACAAAGTTCAGCAGCTAACAGTGCGATTTTTGATTTGTTTTAAACAGCGACGAGTTACATAGGAATTAAGTGAATGTTCATAGTAATTGAGTTTGATATATCTGAGTTTTACTGCACGCATATTGAATAAAAAGTAAAGCATAATACAAAATTAGAAGTCCTACATAAAATGTGTCTATGAAGTTTCATGGAAATATCTCTGCTGGTTTTAAAGTTGTGCTCCTGAAACGATTCTTACACAAAAATCTGCCATTTTCAGCAATGTTTCCATGGTTACAGAAAAAAGTACAAAAAGTGAAAATCTTAAAATAGCAAAAGGCACTTCTAGACCATAAGACTAATGTGCCTATAGAGTTAGTATTTCCATTCCGTGCATATATCTCAACCGGTTTTCCAGTTATGTTGCGGAAACGAACCTGGTACAAAAATATGATATTTTCAGCAATGTTTCCATGGTTACGGAAAAAGTGCAAAAAATGAAAACCTAAAAATAGAAAAAGGCACTACTAGACCATAAGAACAATGTGTCTATGAAGTTTCATGGAAATATTTCAGCTGGTTTTAGAGTTGTGCTCCGGAAACGATTCTTACACAAAAATCTGCCATTTTCAGCAATGTTTCCATGGTTACAGAAAAAAGTACAAAAAGTGAAAATCTTAAAATAGCAAAAGGCACTACTAGACCATAAGACTAATGTGCCTATAGAGTTCCGTGCATATATCTCAACCGGTTTTCCAGTTATGTTGCGGAAACGAACCTGGTACAAAAATATGATATTTTCAGCAATGCTTCCATGGTTACGGAAAAAGTGCAAAAAATGAAAACCTAAAAATAGAAAAAGGCACTACTAGACCATAAGAACAATGTGTCTATGAAGTTTCAAGGAAATATTTCAGCTGGTTTTAGAGTTGTGCTCCGGAAACGATTCTTACACAAAACTCTGAAATTTTCAGCAATGTTTCCATGGTTACAGAAAAAAGTACAAAAAGTGACAACCTTAAAATGGCAAAAGGCACTACTAAACCACAATACCAATGTGTCTATGAAGTTTCGTGGAAATATCTCTTCTGGTTTTAGAGTTATGCTCCGGAAACGAACCTGGTACAAAAATATGATATTTTCAGCAATGTTTCCATGGTTACGGAAAAAATGCAAAAAATGAAAGCCTAAAAATAGCAAAAGGCACTACTAGACCATAAGACCAATGTGTGTATGAAGTTTCGTGGAAATATCTCTACTGGTTTTAGAGTTATGCTCCGGAAACCATTCGTACGGACGGACGGACGGACGGACGGACGGAACCCATTTGTATATCCCCCGCCAACTTCGTTGGGCGGGGGATAAAAAAGTTTGTATCATATATAAACATATATGTATTGCTTACATATTTCCAAAACTATATGAAAAACAACAATATACACGTAATGTTGCGTCAAAATGTAAACAAAGCCATGTGTTTCTTTTAAAAAAAGTAGCCCCTTTACGTTGCATAGAACATTTTCATACGCAAGTTCAAAGTTCAATGTTACCATGCGGTTATGGTGAACAAACTCGGCTAGTATTTGCGTATAGTTAAAAAGCCTAGGAAGTGTAAATATAGAGGCATGAAGCCATTCAGGTATGTAGCGATGAACTTCAGAGACTCTATCCAACTATTGTTTGTTACTTGGATGTGTAAATCATGTAGCATTGCTTTGACCATGTCCAACAGTTCATTTTCCTGTTTGACAGCAACCACGACGGGTAGCGCCATGTTGTCGAACATACTTTTAGTGATCGAACATAAAAGCTGATATCGGTTCAAGATTACTTCGACGTAAAAAGTAAAGATAAAGCCAAAATAATTTTACAGCAGAACAATTCATTTAATACTTGCCGATTAAACAAATATTGATGACGATATTCGAAGCTACATATAAAATATGTTATAGGCTTGATGGAGATCTATCTCTGGCTTGTAATGAAACGAAAAAAAGTAGTGAGTTTTTTCGAGTTATATCACACATTAAATAGTAGTGTGTCCAATTATATTAATTCTCTGATATACCGAGTCGGTATCTAGATATTCAAACAGTCTAAACACAACTTCGCGTTGACACAAATAATAATGCCAATTTCGTGCAGACACGTGTCGATTTATGTCGTGGAATCCATCTTCCCTCGATTTCGATGACTAATTCCGCGCAGTGAGGGTGATTGTGGGTGATTTTGGGTGATAACGCCGATAAGTCAAAGAAAGTGAAACAGCGTGAAAATTAGGGTGTAAGTTAGATTTCACAGCAAAGCAAGAGAGAAAAAGACCAATAGTTTTAACCTCAATGAACATATAATAGCCTGTTACTGTAAACGAAGTATTGCACTTAAATTGGCAACAATTTCAGCTATCGATTTGAAAGATGAGAGAACGTACTTAAGGCTAAAGTAACGTCTGAGAATAATGGTCTGTCTAAATAACGACGTCAAGACGAAAATCAGTGTAAAATTATACAAGATATGTCTATATTAGAAATACTTTGAATGAAAATCGCACAATGATTTACATTTGTGCAACAAATGATTTAACGTTGGTTCTGATATATGCTAGAACTTCAACCTATATCTGATAAAGGGGTATTGAATTTTGGAGGTCTTAACATACACAAATCAATAAAGGAAGTCCCGGCAAAGTTAAATAGAAGGTAAAAAACAACAATACCTCTGTCCTCCATGGAAAATATTGACGAAGACATGTGTAAAAACACTGTTAATTCTTTGACTCAGTATCTCTTTAAAATGTCAAAAAGGCGAACGAAGGAGAGTCGAATTAATTTTATCCGTATTGTAAGATTTACTTACAGGTATTGCGAAGCCCATTACAAGCCGCAGTTATGTTGGAAAAGATGCCTTATTTTCAAAGCCTTCCTTCAAAAAAGGAGAGATGGACAATTTTTTCAACGTTAGTACAAGAAAAAAGCCAGGCCACCTGTTACTGGTGCCTATTTGGACAACATTACCCATCACCGGTGCCTCCGTTCGTCTTCAGAGACTTTTGGTAGTGTGATATGTAGGATACAGAACTCCTGAGCCCTGGTCTCGACAGGGAGACCCTGAAGTGCCCGACAATCACTTACCTAAATATGTACCTATTTACATCCTATTTGTTGTGACACTTAGTCAATAACACTAGACATACTTAACATGTCCTATAGAGACGTTATAGCTGGTCTGCTCCCACAACTCCGCCCCTCTCACAGACAACCTGTGGTTATAACATACAGTACACTATCGATCGCCCGACATATGTTTACGACGGGTGCAGACTTCCAAACAGAATTACCGTCCTGTCCTGATGTACAAGGATGGCGCTTTCTGTTTGGGAGGTTGTGATTAATCACCAAAAGAAAATTGTCTACAGATTGAACAGTGAAAGGTGCAGAAAATGGAGACCGAATTTGCATGGCATTGCTGAGGAATGGTCTTAAACCAAAACCTGTTGCAATACTTGTATTCAGGAACTGAATAAAAAAACCGGTTACGGATCAATCGAATAAAGGAACGTGTACAAAACCAGTTGTGTTTCTCGAATGCATAATTTTACTTTGGTTTTCTAGTTTCATACAACATATTTCGCTGAAAACAACCAAAGTAGAAACCCGATTCAGAAAACGACCGTCCCTGCCGCTGACGATCTCCTCGACAAACATCAGGATGATTCAGCGTTAGGGCTAACAGTGTGAGCTGACAGGTCGTTAGTTATCTCTATGTATTAAACCTAATAAGGCGAAGCCAAGCATAAGGCATCCTCCTCTATAAACGTCACTTATCACACCGATCGACACAACCGTCAGTCGCCACTGGTCAGCAGAGCAGAAGTAACCATTTACTGGGCAACGACTCGTAATTGACCATTATTGGGCTCTGTTGTTAGGAAACTAGAACAAATTGGCCGAGAACATTAATTCCAAGATAAAACCAGCATTCTTGTTTAACATATATATCTACCCCATATTTGGTGTTATACGCTATCGTGTTCTCTCTTCATTACCACTATCTACAATGCACGTTAAGCTGATATGTCTGTTGTTGATTATGGTATCGGGATATCTATGTCGGAGCAAATAGTGAATGCCACGGGGAGATTGTGAAGAAAGTGACACCATGTTCTAGCCATATATGTGGCATAGTATGCTTAGGAGTCTACCTGCTAGCATTCATATTTATTTGCGCTGACAATGAAATTCCCTTTCCCCTCATCAAAACCATAGACTTGCAAACATATACGATGGTATAAGTAGAACTGGCTACTAATAAGACAACAGAAGTATAAACCATGACGTCACACTATATACTCTGTTGATAGGTTCTGTGAAGTATCCCTAGTTACAGCCAGCCCTTAGTTAAAGTAAACAGCGATTCCCACGTTACAGTAAATCCTTAGTTACAGTAATTCCCTACTTACCTAGTCACAGTGATTCCCTAGTTACAGTTATTCCCTAGATACAGTGACTCCATAGATAAGCAATTCCATAGTGACAATGATTCATTAGTTACAGTGATTTCCTACTTACAGTGATTCCCTAGGTACAGTGATTCCCTAGTTACAATGATTCCCTAGTTACAGTGACTCCATAGATAAGCAATTCCTTAGATACAGTGATTCCTTAGTTACAGTAATTCCTTACTTACAGTGATTCCCTAGTCACAGTGATTCCCTAGTTACAGTGACTCCATAGATAAGCAATTCCTTAGATACAGTGATTCCTTAGTTACAGTAATTCCTTACTTACAGTGATTCCCTAGTCACAGTGATTCCCTAGTTACAGTTATTCCCTAGATACAGTGACTCCATAGATAAGCAATTCCATAGTGACAATGATTCATTAGTTACAGTGATTCCCTAGGTACAGTTATTCCCTAGTTACAATGATTCCCTAGTTACAGTGACTCCATAGATAAGCAATTCCTTAGATACAGTGATTCCTTAGTTACTGTAATTCCTTACTTACAGTGATTCCCTAGTCACAGTGATTCCCTAGTTACAGTGACTCCATAGATAAGCAATTCCTTAGATACAGTGATTCCTTAGTTACAGTAATTCCTTACTTACAGTGATTCCCTAGTCACAGTGATTCCCTAGTTACAGTTATTCCCCAGTTACAATGATTACCTAGTCATAGCGATTCATTACTTACATTGATTCCCTAGTTAGAGTGATTCACTAGATACATTGATTCCCTAGTTACAGTGATTCCCTACTTACAGCGATTCCCTAGTTAGTCATAGCGATTCCTTACTTACAGTGATTCCCTAGTTATAACGTTTCCCTATCGGTGTCTATAGAGGTTTATGATGACCGCCTCAGCACCTCTGGAAGCAACATCTGGTCGTGACATCTACCTCTACCAGATACAATGTTTACCGAGGATGAAGTAGGCCAATCAACCTAGGTAATCCTACCGACAATGACATTTAATGAACCAAGTCGATAAACTTTACACTGATAATATTGGTTCTATTCTGTATGTGACCGTCCACCGTAATACCAAAGTCAGTTTGGCTTAACCTGGATATAGATAATGCAAAATAATAACAATGCTGGTAAACAACATAATCACTACATGGCAAGCTCACATTCTGAAAATGACAAGCGTTTATTTTTCATAGATTTTTCCTTTTCCTCTTCATCCTTTGCGAATTATTCTAACATAAGAGATGCCTTGTTGCAAACAGAAATAAAAATGTATGGCAGCGCAACATTGAATGTTACGTGAACTTATTTTTGTCGTACACCAGGTTTAGAAATAACAGTTATCCAGAACATTTTGATGCTAATCGATTGTACACGCCAAAATCTGACATACCCATGATGGAGTTTAGGATTCTCCTAAGGAGGCACGCAAATTCCACATAAGTTTTAAACCAACTTCCAAACGTGTGTGTATGCTATCCATTGGTCTCCAGCCAGCAACAGACGGTACGTCCACACCAATTCTACTTTCCCTTCGTCAAACGAAATTCAATTGAAGCGTCTCCCGTACAATGCCTATTGTATTCTGTCCGGAACACCTCACAATAACACCATTCGCCTCCCGAGGAGTACTCCAAACTCTCTATCAAAGCCTGTGGTTGATCAGTGCAAATTCCAACGATCCACTTAGATTGCATTGACCATTTTGCGCTGTGAAGAGCACCCGGTGAATATCGTCACTGTCGATGCATTGAGACCTATTGATCGAGGACGCTTGAGACATCTTCTCCGGATTTTTTTACGATAAAACATGGCTGGTGATATATCAAAGCATATTTTTCAGTATTGATGCTTTTTCCCCGCTAGAAATTTTAAACAAAATATTAAATATCAACTTAATGCCAAGTGCATTAATGTAGTATTGCTGTCCAAATAATAGAAATGATCGAAACTATCAAATAGACACTTCCAGTACCGAAATGTCATGTCCAGAACCATGGAAATTTGGTGCTTTCAGTCATGAAACAATTTAATCCTCTTATACAAGTATTAACGCTTCCCAATATGAATCTGATTGTCGTCATTTTATCTTCGTCTATCGATTTAGTCCTTGACGACATATTTTATGAAGGGACCAGGAAGAAAAGTCGTTATCGACTGTACCGTACATAATCTAGAATGTGTCCCGGAAGGTACCATGGTACTTACACCGGGATTGTCAATATCAAAGTTAAACTAAGACCTTAGATGATCAAGTGATGAGCATGGGGTATACAAGGAAACATATTTTCGGCCATTTGTTGTTCTCTCTTCTTCCGAAAAATTAATTGGCATCTTTAAAAATTAATAATTTGATCAAAAGGAACATATCGGGCAGTTGAAAGTCTGTGAACCATCGACATACATTAAAATGTAAATTCAAAGAAAAATAGAAAAAATATGTTATAAGTTGTCTCAAATTCATGCCGATAGGTATTCCGAAGCAAATGTGTTTTTCTCTGAAGTGTACTTGCAATTAAACAACTTCTTAATTTACCGTTCAATAAAGTTTCATGAATAGGTCGGCATACTAGTTTGCTTTTAAACATGACGCAGTCATCACAACCGATATAACAATGCAATAGTAATAAAAATACTTGATGAGCATTACATTGTTTGGGGGGATTTGGTGTGGTAGTCTAGACCTTCCAGAGGTTTTCCAGACTGACCTTGTTATCCCAACTAACTAATGCAACAGAAGGCTACCTCCACATAAAACCTCAAAGGACGAAAGATCTCCCCAAACATCTTAGGTAATCAATCACACACTAACAAGCGCCTTCATGGAGCACACACAGTTTGAAATCTTCAAGTCAGGTCGGAAGTCATGGCCAAATAAGGCCGTAACGTGATAGTATTACGTCTGAATATAAAATAAATCAACAGGCAATTCGTCTAGTATTTGCCTTTAATTAATTTGACTCTGCGGATATTGTTCAGATTTTTTGTGCAGATCTTGTAGCGAGGGAGGAATACTTAACAAGTCTGATCTGACTAGTCCAACATATATTTGTAGTATATGGTATTAAAGCATTAAAATTACACGGATATCTGACGTAGATCGAACTCTTTCTCTTTCAGATGGAACTTGAGGAGATGCCATTGATGAAATGTAATGGCGAATAAATAATAAAGATAAATCAACACAATCACCATGCAATATACCAAAAATAAGTATAATGAACCGAAAAATCATGTTTTTGAAGGAGGGATTTATGATGTTTTCAATAAGTTTGTTCATAATTTTATCCCCATACGGTGATCTCAATCAATAGGGTTAACAGGTTGAAGTTTCTTATTTTTAATACGATAATAACATGTCGCAGACATTTAAGCCAGCTCTTGGTTGCTAAGCTACACAAAAGTATTCGTAGAATGAAATACTGGTACCATTAGATGAGCTTTTGCAGATCCATAACGAGGTCCTCAATATATACAGCGCTAAAAGCATGGACATTTTCCAAGAATTCCCATACAAAATCAATGCTTGTACCTCATTTACAGAGGAACATATCTCATGTAATATCATATATGCTAGCATGAAATGTCTATCACAGCACATCTTAAGTGATACAAATATAGGAGCAATGATTCCCAATATATGATCCACGCTTTCAGGGAAATGGGAAACGTTTTACTAAATCAGAATGAACACCTGAACGGGATACCGGCCATAACCGCACGTGAAAGCTATTTCTCGCGCACTATGACACCACTCACGTGCGTATGGTGAAAACATGAACGCAATGATTGATGTACTAGAAATGCTTGAACGTATTACATTCTGAACGTGGAATGTATGTTCAGCATCCGTTTGATAGACTACTTAGGGCGTATTGTCGGAGATGTATTGTGATTATGTAAGTACCTTTCCAGATTTACTGTGGGCATCAGTATTTATCAATAAGGGCAAAACGAGCTGGAAAATTAATAACAAACTCGTCGTTACACTGCAGTTCAAACGGATTAGAACAATAAAACAATATAGCAGGTTCAGCCGATTGTTTAACGGGCGTTACAGAGAACAAACTTTTGATTCCATCAAAACTCAATCCATGGATGAACGTAATTGTCATTGATCGTCATTTACACTAGTCATACTACAGGAAAGGGATGCTGATGTTAACACATAGCAAGTGTATGAGCAGTATTAGAACATTTCTTCTTAAGGTAACAATAGTATCTAAAAATTCTTCAAAAATACGATTACCGACATTAAAATCCAAACTATAGTAATAAACACAATAGATATATATCGATTGGTTCCTTAGCTAATCGATGACATTATAACGATTGAAATATGTCGACTTTACATTTAAGAGCTCGAAAAGTTAAGTGATTGTTTGAGCTAACTTGAAAATCTAATTGTTAAATGATCGTTCAGTATAAACGTATGCGAGGCAAACATATCTGGCAAACTTTGGAACTTGAAAATCCACAAGCAGTGTCTCCATCCGCAAACCGAGAGATTGATTGGTGATACTGGAACAAGGCATACTATTTACATGCATCAGACAGGTGACATTTCCTAATGCCATTGAATGGAAAACGAAAACGACATGTGAAGCTCGTCCGTATTGGAACATCGGTACCTGTGTAGATATACCAAATGTTTTATTCTAAAACCGACTCACGCTAAAATTATTCATTGATTATAAACTGTAAACAAAGTGGGCATTGTTTAATTAAGCGGGACTCTGAACTCCACATAGAAGCACTCTGGGGATGAGATAGGTGTCTGGCGTGGTCTATATTTGATTACATCCACGACTCACATCCAAGGAGTAACTTTAATCAACTCTCCTATCACGGACATCTACATTGGCTTCCAATGACTTGATATGATTATTTTTAATGATCAGTTGCCAACTAAACTACTTACGTATACTAATGAATGGAAAAATTAGATAATATCTAGCAGCATATTTGACGGAACCCTTAAGAATAATTGAAAAGTGATTTCGCCTTCGAGAAATACTTTAATACCTCACTTCGTATACTAAGAAAGTAAAAAATGGTAATATACATACAGTTTTTGTAACTAAAAAATGCACCAACAGATATTGTATTGCAGATAATGCATCCCTAGAATGGATATAAAAGCAAACTCAAAAAAAGAAGAAAAGAAACCATATAATTCGGCTTCTGTGTTCTATGTTACTGGTTGTACATTAACACCTTGGGACCATTGATGATGGTAAAGACGCTTCCCCCATACTACACCTGGGAATGCTTCCCAAGTAGTTCCGCTAATGTTTTAAATGTTTTACTCGGACTTCGCCATGATTTTATCGCTCTGGAGCCGAATATGTTTTATTGTTTATTTCGCATTCCGTGCGTAAGTAAGCAAAATACGACGGCATGTAGTTCAAGATTAATACAGTATACATGAAAATTCAGTAGCATCTTTCAGTTAATGCATACATATTTAAAACTTCATATGCATAGCTATTCAAATAGAATATGAACTAATCACTTTTCGTGATATTTTATTATTTTGTTCTCTGGGCATTACTGAAACACAAAATAAAATGTTTACCAATGATAAAAAAAACTATCAAGGGAAAAACAACAAAGTCCTATAATAATTTTAGATAACATACAAAATTTCGATCCGAAGACATTCGATTTATGAGAATGATGACATGTACCATCAATTTTTGTTAATAAGTGTATCGAATTTGGAAGAGAATATGGTCAAAATAAGCATTTATCAGACTCATTACTTTCATTACAGAGTCAGTAGAGTTATTCGGCTACCTATCCATTAATGAGACCAATAAAGATATCATAATAATAAAATAAAGCACTAAAATAGTACTATGTACTTTGATGTCAAATCGTGGGTTAAATTACTAATACCAGTAAAAGTACAAAAAATATTAGGAATGTTTTTAGGGTCTTAGCAGGTAGAAACCACGAGCAGTACTGTACGTATGTTTTATCTATTTCGATAATCGTTATGCTAACCATCCTTCCTAAAACATGCATTACTGGCAAGTGTTGTTCCGCTGTGACAATGTTGGCAATCGCCCCGACCACTCACCTCGTGTCCTCGGAACAATAGGTGTGAACCAAGTAAGACATGCATTATTTAACCTCGTTTCGTGTTGTTTTGTGGTGCCGATGATCTCTATCATTCAAATGCTATCTAGTTATACATACAACGAAATGCTGATTTTGCAACCTAGATACTTTAATCAAAATTCTGATCCAACAATGAACGAACGGTTCGGGCTCTCGGCCAACTCGGCCAACTCGGCTTGGTGTTCAGACGATACCGAGGTGACGTTCGACATGACTTTTTAATGTAGTGCATTAGCCGCCACAGCCTCGATAGGACCGAGTCCAGCGTGGATTGGTCGATGGCAATGGCCAGTGTGCTTCTTATTGATTTCAATAACAATAAATGTATATTACAAATTTGGCAGAATCGGCGAATTGCTCATTTATTTCGTAAATTTTCAAAACAGTTATGATAAATCCCCAAATGAATCTTGTTTCGCAAGGAAACACACTACACAGTCGTTTTAGCTAGTATAACATAGGAGATAGTAAAACGTTTAGTATCACTGAAAGGAAGATAAAGTACGGGAAAAATGACTTCTGCAAATGTTAGCTTTTATCCTTCTCACAAAAAGTTGAAATGACGACAAAGGAAAATGTCAGACTTAAAAGCTTCCTTATCCAATCTTTTGTTTAATTCATCTATTGATATTGACTTAGTTCTGATATGTATATCAAATACTAGGTAAAACAAATCTCGACAAAATAACAAATCCAAAGTTGAAGTTAAAATTGATGAACTAAAGGCAGGTACGAACACGCATATAATGTAGTTACGGACTAGACCAGGGACTCCGGAACATTAAGTGTACTTCGCTCTATCGATAATTGTCATACAAATAAAGGTCAACATTTTGGCGTTTACTAACAAACTCAGCGAAGAAATTTCAACCGATACATTACACGAAACGCATAATAATTGCAATACACAAATCAAATGATCCTCTTTCACTTAATTTCCTGCAATAAGAGTGATATACTAACTGAGTTTCGGTTATACAATACTGGACAGACTGCACGCGAGTGCTCCGTCAGACGGAGAAGTACTCAGGTCGACACATTTCCTCTGATTAATCAAGTGTAATTAATGGTCTAGATAAGTAACGCGATTACAACATAACTTATCATACTTGATAGGTGTCAGATTCGACGTCAGTCAACACATCTAACTCAGAGGTCAATTTTTCAAATTATCGAAGTAGTTCTTTGACAATAATTTACTGTAAAGTTAATCGACATTCTTACTGACCCACGTCAATACAGATGGATTTTCTTCTGATATTAGATATAAAATCAAAGATATAGTAGAGTGCTCTTAATGATGACTACTAATCAGCAGATTATCAATATATATAAAGGAAGGACCCACTGGACACCTGTAGTTATTCCATTCATAGCACCACACCACAACATGTAGTAATACAGACTGACAACTACAGTAGAAGGACGATCAGGAGGTTGTTACCTCACTTAATACAATATTTATCTGAAAAAGAAAGCCAAATGACTTGTGCATGTAAGACGTGAGGTGAGTATGAAAACAGTCAGATGTCATGTAAGGGGTTTCCTTTTTCACCACCATAGCTTTCAGAAGCAGCACACGTAATAATACAAATTGAAGTTTTAGCAGCAATGCCGGTTGAACCACAATGGAAACGACCTCCTCTTAACAAGCAGACCACAAGTGAAAAGGAGAACGTGTGAACTTAACACACAGATACATTTAACAGCGTCTGGTCCCAAAGGTTTATAAAGATAAAACTCATTCGTAACACATCAACCTAATCAATAACGAAACGTTTAGACCTTCTGAGAATTTGATTTGATTTGATTAATTTGTGTTTAAAATCATCTATTTATAGATTCGGTCATTCAAAGCCACAAATAAAATGACAGCGAAGTAAAACTGGACTATCTTGAGAGAAAAAAATACCGATGTAATGCCAGTACCTGGTAATTGTGCAAAGTTGGCCTTGCTCTCGTGACCCATCGGTAAATAGTTAGCGGTAGAATGCCATATACTTAACTCTATACTACCATAGTCCCATTTTAGAATTAGAGAAAAAGTAAGTGAAAGTAAAGAGATCCGTTCATAGGTCTCAATGTGCCATATAAATCTGCATTATGTCGCATAAGCAGTTTCTTTAGACCGTTAAGAAAGTTATCTGAGCGTTTATCGATTGCTTTAAAGCCCATCTTTATCTGTAATTCTAAACAGCCATAAACTTGACAATGTCGTTATTTATTCATCTTAATTGAGGCCACTGATTGTTGTAATTGTGTAGGGAATCGATAAGCTCATTGTTTGATCGGGAGACAAAGGTTCCTAATGAAGGTCTTAGCATCGGACGACCCACACCAGCTGAATTATTCAAACTTTCACATAACATATAAAATCAGATTTTATTCTTGACATTAAAAGAGTACGGTATCTAAAGAACACGAAACTAAACGCAGTAGAGGAAAAGGTTTCAAATTAAAGAATTTTCAATAAAATGTGTTGGTATCCCAATGGAGAAGCTCCAAATGGAACGTCCAATACGGATGATAGCGGGACAGAGACAACTACTCACAGACGTAATGGAATTTCCATTGTGTTCCTATTTAATGTTTATAGTCGTGAAAAGCAAGCAGTTGCCTGCTCTGAAAGCAAGATTAAATGAGGTCAATGGGGAGAATTTCAGAACTGCATCTGACGAAAATCTAGCTCATTCGACAAAATCTTCCGGAATTCATACAGGAGTGATAATATAGCGAGGATTTTTTTAACTTTTGGATTGGCATTACACCTTCATCACAAATACTAGGAAATAGGAAACATCATATCGTGTGAAATTAATATTGACCAACATTTCAAAGCAATTTCCGTTTGTACTGGACACTTCCGGTCGACAAACAAACACATCTAATAACTTTGATTGTGTGGCAGGTGTTTGCTTAAAATGCAATTCCATTTGCAGTTAAAGCTATATATGGGATCGATTTTCTTATATCACAAGGCCGTGTGAAATCAGATGCTCTGTTGCCACTCCAAGATAACATTGGAAACTATATCCATAGCGTACTGATTGGCAGTATTTGGGGTCTGATAGTGTTTAACATCATGTAATAGCTATAGGTCTTTAAAGATGCATGAGTTATTAAAAACCTGAGTTCCAAAGAAAAAACTCCATTTCGCACTGGCAACAACTCAAACAAACTCCCAACCAGCAATTCAGAAGTATAAGGCCAGTGGCAAAATGTCAGGTATCTGAACCTTTTGGCCTCCATGAACATCTTCTAATCTGTAAACTTTGGTATAAGTTTTATTTTCATAAATTAAGATAAGTTTACGTAACCACATGCCCGAGTAATATTATAAACGCAACCTTTCGTTCAGCTAAAAACATTTCATACCATGAACGTTCTAAAGGTTTGTTCCTACCAATTCATGGTACATACCTATCTCCCGGAATAGGAAACTGTCAGCTCTTCCTGTCATTCCGGCACGTGTACTACACGTGTATCGTGTTTGTTTAGTCTCGCATGCTTATCTCGTTTGTAGATATAGAGAACATACAGAGATTCCTAGGTTATCAACCCCCAGGCAGCAACAAATGACACGACCAAGGCGTGTCCAATTCTACTGATGCATGTCGTCATATATCACCTGTTATATGATAAGTGTCGTAACACTATGTAGCTGATCGTTTGGTCGTACATCTCCATCATGATATTACCGTAATATATTGTAGGCATGTGGTTTTTGTAATCATGTTAGTAAGACAACACAGCATATCATATCGTTATTGAGGAAGTCTCATAAAAAGACACTTCCGATACCGTAGAATATTTACTCCTTAATTTGTCAAAAATGCTACAGCGTTTTATTGACCAGCAATATTCAACTATTTACAAGGGTCAACTGCGCAAAAAATGCAAAATTTTGATTAATAAATTCCCTTTGAACACAATTAAGGGTACTAAGTGTAATTATGTTATATATTTAAGCTTCTCTGAATTGATTTTCTACATTATAATCAAACTAGGTGAGTTGCAAAAGCTTACTATTAAGCAAAATAAAACCACAAACTATAACTAAACTTAACTCATCTGGTCTTAGAAAGACCTAAAACCATTGAATATATCCTTGAGAATCAGCATTGCAAACAAAATATTATTTTAACTCGCTGCCTTTTAAACCAGGAATGTAAATTCGTAGGTCAAAAGTGAGCGCTAACGTAAAAACGTAAACAACTACGTGAATATGAATGCCTTTCACTGATAAGCAATCACCGCCGGAATACACATACTAAATTAGACACACATAACAGTATGACGTATTTTGTTGGCACGACATCAGAGCGAGGTAGTGATATTTAGATTGATAGCGATTACCGTGGTCTTAAGGAGCATCAACGCTGGGCCAGCGAAAACAGAAATCAGATCATAAAAGTCGGCTAAATAAGTTTTAAATACACCGCCACTGCTTTTACAGAGATATAGCAACTTTATATATGTTATAAGAATACATAATTACGATATTCTCGCCATTTGATACCCTAGATCAACTGTAAAGTGATTAGGGTCGTGGTCTTTGTCTAAATTTAACACACATCAACAGGTTTCTACGGTCATAAACAAGAACAAAACATCCTAAAATAGTCATTGAAGATCAACGTTAAGTTAACAATACTTAATTACCTAGGTTAAAAGTTAAACATCTTGAAATGGCAATAAGTTTTAGCTTGGCCGACTGCCCTGAATTGAATTATTGCCTACTGGCGTACACAATCGTCGACATCACAGTATTGTATTCAAGTACACAGTACGTAAGGTATATGTATAATTAGCAGCTTTATAACTTTATAAGGGCATACTTCTCAAGCAAAATGACGTAAGACAATGAAATACACTGAAAAAAACATGTAATACAGCAGGTATAGCGGGAACAAGTTGTACTTAATAAAATTAAAGAACTTAATTACAATATCTCCCTTTTCTATAAATCAATCAAAACAAACATTGAATTAAACAGATCTGTAACATTTAACTTACCTTGATAAAAATAAAACAGTATAGAAGAATCGTCCAAGACGTTAGAAACACGATTGTATGTATATCAAACTACTTATATTCCGTATGCATGATCAAAGGTGAAGTTACGTAATATATCTCCAAACTTTTTTAATTGTTTGTAAACACAGCAATCCACAATCCAGTGGCTAAGCTAGCCAGTGTATGACTAGGTGTTCAGTTGAGAGAACCACATGGGTATGTGTATACTTGTGTGGCAGGTACCCAGCACTGAAGGTATCCACCGACTCAGTCCAGTGTAGTAGATTATTGGTCTATAGATTTTTCAATCGTCCCCCTTTCAACACATATACAACAAACAGACGGAAGAACAAACTTAAGAATGCCGCCAGCCCACTCTGTTTGGAGGGTTACCGGAGGCGGAACGAGGATGTATAATTAGACACTTCTCCCACACACGTGTACTTAGAAGAAACTTTGGTCCAGATACAGAGAATGAAAGGCATTCCAAGGAAGCCCTCATACTTGCATTGCCGTGGGTTCAGTGGTAGTTTTCAAAGCCAGACAGATGAAAAATTACAGGTGACCGTTGAAAACAGCCGTCCGCCGATTATTCATATAATGTCATCAGTGAAAAGGATACTGGTAGCTAACACAGGAGGAGAAGGCCTTTAAACTGGGCAAACCAAGCAGAACGACCCTTCAACAGATCCACATGAGTGCCAGCCTGGATCGTCGGGACGAACTGATGACCTTACAGAGAATGTCCTGCCGGGTTGCAATACAGCTCCAAGCCACAGCTGAACCCACCTTGTTTACGTCAATAGACAGGTGTGTACGGATATTCAAAATGATACATCATATATAGACTGGAGATACTAACTACTGCATAGCATATAAACAATAACTACATTTACTTTTGTTATTTTGAAAATTCTATTCATAGAATTGCATGTAGACAGTATGCTTTATGAAGGATGACCTAAGTGGTTTAATCTTTATAAGAAACATAAGTTTCTAATACTGTTGAAATAGTGCCTTATAATGTGCAAT
Source organism: Argopecten irradians (assembly GCF_041381155.1). NCBI lineage: Eukaryota > Metazoa > Mollusca > Bivalvia > Pectinida > Pectinidae > Argopecten > Argopecten irradians. Next base: position 46,198,540 of record NC_091134.1, on the reverse strand, counting down.
ACAATAAAATATATTTTTATATGTTTTAAATTTAAGAAATGTTGATATAGTGTTCAATATCAGCTTAAATAAATGAACTAACTAAACTGTATAACGTCTCGTGTTGATAATGGTAGCGATAATCATCAAGATACGGTGTTCATGTAGATGATATACAATCATTGTGATTGTTTAAAGAGTTTTGCGGATTATACCAGGTTTGCATTCCATTTAAAGATGCTCCACCGCCGACAGAGCATAAATGATATTCATCATTTGAACAAAAGTTGGTGTTTTATTGTGATATATATATGTCTAATTAACATAAAGATTAATATAAAATAATTTATTTTGCGTTTGGTGCATGCGCAATCATTACTTCATTCCATATATAATATATATATAGTGCCACAGATTTTTTTCGGAATGCAATTAATTATTTTTCATATTTTTAACTTGAAGTAAAATTAGAGGCTCTAACTTTTCAATGGTGGTAATGGTGTAAAGTAAGTAACTTTTGTAATCGAAGAAAAATACAAGTTCGTCTACTCCTGTTTTTAATAGTGATAATATACAATTTGTCAGTGGTGGAGCATCTTAAATGCACAACCAAAAGTACCACATGCATGATATTTTTGTCCTTGCACTTCTTTGCGGAACGTGAATGGATTGAACTGCAGCACAAAAGTGTTTTGTGAAAGGCACTTCACATGGCTTTGTGTCATAGCGATTTTACACTCAACTTTGAAAGCAATACGATATGAAATTAACTGTTTTAAATCAATATATTTTCTGTTATCAGACTATAAATACATAAAAAACGTATGTTTCTTCATGATAATAATATTTAATTTCAGCCATTAAATTTTTTATCCGACAGTTATATGATACCAACCACTCGATTTTCAACGAACGCAATTTCTGACATATCACATGATAGACGAATTTACACGTTTATGCAATCTGCATCTGCACATGAGACTCGCTTGTCTAGACTGTGTATGATATTAGAAGTGCATAAATAAATACATAATAGCATAATTAAGAGAGCTCAGATTAATAGCCTAGTATGCATGTAGACATATCATCTGTACAGGTATGTGTGGTGGAAATATACATTTCCTATACGCTCCATGCTAAAAGCAATATCCTACTATTTCAATACTGAAATGAAATAAAATGAATCCATGCACGATACCAGGTTACCCTGAGCGAAAGTATGTGGGAAATGTCTCTGTATTAAGGAAGGGAGCCCAAGTACATTTGTTGTTACAAATTACTTTTACTGTGTAGAGAATTTACTGCACAGTACGAGCGCTTAACACCATGCCAGTGTGAACATTAAAGGAGTATTTCAATTATATACCTGAAACATTAGGCAAATACATGCATATTTTAAATTATACTATTAGGACATTTTGAAATAACTAGTTAAAAGCAGTATTGCTGAACAGGTATGTGTTTTCATTCGTGACTGGATCTCGAGGAAAAAAGTGTGAATTTCATAAAGTGTTTACCACATAATACATATTGTGTATAATCTGATGATGGAATGTAAAAAAAATATCAAAGCCACGTGTGTTAAATAACAATGAATCACGGATGATTATACAAAGAAGGATGTCGAACCCAACACTTCCAGCAAGTGAGCCAAGGAATCAGAGCCAAGCGCCATGATACCAACAACTCGTTCAGATGTTCGCAAAATTCCTGCGTGACATGTGAATGTTTATCACGCGTGACATTTAGTGGTATTATATATAACACGTAACACCAGGCTGGGTGTACTGCTGGGGGTTGCTGCTCCCTTGATCAGCAAGAACATGATGTTCGCCATGACAGTATCTTAAAGATCTTTTGACGTCACTTGAGACCAGGTGAACATTAACATGCGTTATTTACATATAACCGATTACATGTCTAATGAAAGGAAACACCTGTGGATTAGACCTTTACGAATTAATCAATCACATTTAAGTTAATCTTTAAAGGTTAAAACTCGATTTTATTAATTACAAGAAAGATACAAGTTTAAACATTTGTTGAAATGATATTTACGCCCTTTTAACATCCACTGCTTTGTTGATATAAGGACATAAAATGTTTTTATGAAGAAGGAACGTTCACTTTTTTGGAGAAAAATAATAATAAATTGGAAACTACCAAAAAGGGCCTTAACTAGTGACCCAGATGTGGATGACAATTAGCACATATCATGAAGTATCTAGTTATCGCTGCAGCTAGGAGAATCGCGTGAAAATTAAAACACATCTAACGTTCTGTTACCACAGCTGAGAGATGATCCATGGCTATCTGTTACCACAGCTGAGAGATGATCCATGGCTATCTGTTACCACAGCTGAGAGATGATCCATGGCTATCTGTTACCACAGCTGAGAGATGATCCATGGCTATCTGTTACCACAGCTGAGAGAGATCCATGGCTATCTGTTACCACAGCTGAGAGATGATCATGGCTATCTGTTACCACAGCTGAGAGATGATCCATGGCTATCTGTTACCACAGCTGAGAGATGATCCATGGCTATCTGTTACCACAGCTGAGAGATGATCCATGGCTATCTGTTACCACAGCTGAGAGATGATCCATGGCTATCTGTTACCACAGCTGAGAGATGATCCATGGCTATCTGTTACCACAGCTGAGAGATGATCCATGGCTATCTGTTACCACAGCTGAGAGATGATCCATGGCTATCTGTTACCACAGCTGAGAGATGATCCATGGCTATCTGTTACCACAGCTGAGAGATGATCCATGGCTATCTGTTACCACAGCTGAGAGATGATCCATGGCTATCTGTTACCACAGCTGAGAGATGATCCATGGCTATCTGTTACCACAGCTGAGAGATGATCCATGGCTATTGGAAGAATGACATAGACTTCGACATGTGTTTACTATAGAAAGCAGCATATTTTAGCCTTTTTTTCCACTGTTAATCAATCATGAAGTCATACGTACCTAGCGTACGTGAACATCATTTCGACAAATCAGTCAGACGACAACAAAAAGTCCTGACTTTGTCATTAGTAGTTAGCTCCTACTAGTCAAGGGTAGCATATCATACACAATGTATATACCACTAATATGTTATTTTTTTAAATATGACTTACCTTGTAGGTTATACAAAATGGCCATGGCGCTAATACAGATGACACACATTGTTACAGTTTTGTGGTCACTGTCGCTCAGGTTGTACACTGGCCCAAATGACCACTACTATATTCCCATAGCTAATTAGGGGATCAATGTCAACTTTAATCCCCAATGTTAAGCCGGTAAATACGAATGGAGTAGCAAGGCGAAATGCTGTCTCAAAGCTGGGCACATTCATTAAGTCCGAAACAGGAGGAGGGAGTGAACAGAAAGTTGTCACAAGGATATCGATCAATGAATTAAGATTATTTTAATAAAAATTAAAGAAAAAGCGATACGGACGCATATCAACCTGATTGGACCAGGCCTTGCATTAAAATGATTAACCCAGTGACTATGTATATGTGCACGCGAATTTCGCGTGTTTATCTAAGAACATTCATTTAACCGTTTAATGCAATATGCTTGTTAAATGCAGATGTCGACTGCTGCATATTGGATGACATTAAATAACTGTTGGAAATGGTTTAGTGTTCAGTCATGCGTCTGCAAAATACAAGATTAAACAATTAAAAAATGCATCACTATACATTAAGGAATCCTGTCTGGACAGTTTTGGTTACAAACTAGTGATTCATTTCAACTAAAGAATTGTCACATTTAAATCTCAAAGGACACCTCTTTGTCTGGGAATACAACGCTTCAGAAGATTTTCAGTCTGTGTTTAGCAATAGAAAAAACAGCAGACTTTCAGCATGTGTTTTAGCGACAGACAAATCAGTATACTTTCATTATGTGTTTTAGTGACTGACGAATCAGTAGACATTCAGCCTGTATTTTAGCTACAGCAGACAAATCAATAGATTTTTATCATATGTTTTAGCGACATACAAAACAGAAGTCTTTCAGTATTTGTTTTAGTGACAGACAAAACAGTAGACATTCAGCATGTGTTTCACTGAAAGACAAATCAGTACACATTCAGCATGTGGTTTACTGACAGACAAATCAGTAGATATTCAGCATGTGTTTTAGTGACAGACAAATCTGTAGACATTCAGCATGTGTTTTAGCGACAGACAAAACTGTAGACTTTCAACATGTGTTTTAGTGACGGGCAAAATACAAGTACCACAACATTTTTCGAAAAGAAAACAGATCTGATATCTTATTATAATAAAATAAAATGGCGTTGAACAAGACAGACGATAACATAAAGGAAAAAGGCTTGGTATCTGGTAAGTCATTTTTATATATCTTATAAAAAAATGGTGTTTCACAGCACATGGTAAAATTAAGTCACACATTCAGTGAAACAGAGGGATATGCCCGGAACGGTAGGGAGGCCCTTCGGCCATTTTAAAAATTCAAAATCAATGGAAAACCATCGACTTATATCGAGAAACAATTGCCATATCCATCATCCGAAACATTCTCTCTACTATATCCTTAGCTGGAATATAACTTATAGTATAGTGTTAACTAGTAAATTGTAAAGATTCCATCTAATGTGTGTAAAGAGGCTGGCAGTAGGAACTATGATCAGTATATATAATGTAGTGGGCTTCAATTGTAGATGTAGCTGACAGCTAGTCATGATCAAATTGACTTTAACGTTAGACGGCTATTTTTGGAAAGGACAATAATGGCAGACTATGCCACATTTGTAATTTGTACAGCGAACACGTTTAACAAACAATTAATGCTTTTCAAGCGGCCTGATGTCAGAAATAAAATGTTTTGTAATGTTCAATGTATTTCTAGCTATATCATTTACTCTGATAACTGATATTAATACATTCATATGAAGAATAAGTTCAACAGAATGCAAAACGCTTTTTGCAAAAGTATGACACAGCATACATATGTAGGCATCCATTTTCATAAAAGAAACATTACCGGATGACCATTAATGGAATATAGGATATGTCGTTACGACAAACATAGCGTAGGATTAAATGTTTGTATAATGGTTACACATTTACAAATCAATTGACATACAATGCTGAAAGACAAGCAACTTTTGTGTCATCAGAGACCTGTTAAAAGATACATCACATTAGCGAAGTAGCTATTCCAGAATCAGGGTTGTAAAAGCCTAGAGTGATATAGTACATCATTTAATGTTGTCCTCGATTCAATATCAGATCACGTCCAGACAAATTAATCACAATGAGGTGCAAGCTACACTGCCATCAAGGATCAGATAGACATTTTGTGAATTCGCCATCAGACAAATGCTTTGGAATGGAATATAACTCCATCTAAAATGTAGATTGAGTTAGGGACCATGATCCTGTAGAATGGAATTTTTTTCCTTGAATAGTCTGACGCCATAACAGCTAATTCTGCCATTATACACAGAGAGAAATGTAAAATAAAATAAGTGATGATGTTTATAGGGGTTAAGATATAAAATTTCTAACGCAAATTATCATGAATCTTGTATAATGTTTAAAATTTCCGATTTTGACAAATACAATGGTAATTATTGTTTAACAAATGCATGCATGCACAAATTACCCCAGAAACATGTATACACAAAAGACGTTGTGCTTAGTTAACCCACATCGTATGATGATGATATGGGAGCTAGCTTCTAAATATGATGTTTTTCTTGATGTTTTTTTTATTTAGAAAGAAATTCTTAGAACAGTACAACTAGAAGGAATGACAGCACAATTGGTAATTCATATGCCGTCCTTATGAATATGATCGAGGAACAACGATAAAAATGTATTGAAAGACATGCTCGATTACATGCGTTTTATCCATGTACATTCACACACTATCCTCCAGAGCAACAATTGTTATCAGAAAAAAACTTAATTTCATTAATTTATTTTAAGAATTCATGGCTGTAACGAATAACTATCGACGTTTTCTTCCTCAAACTTCTGACAATACTATCGTCAGAATAAGAAATTAAGCTGACAAACAAATATTTAGCCTTAATATGACGATTTGCAGTAGTGAAGCGGAATAAACACAAAACCCATAAACTCACGCAATATGAAAATGGCATTGTTGTTTATAAAACGCCACACAATAATAGGTACAATTTGACATCCCAATGACCTAAATACTACCGCTAAATTGTAGCTGATATAATTGGGATTATCATATGTTTATCTCGTAAGACGAGTAGTGCTGACTAAAGCTGAAACTCTAAAGCTCGAAATCGTGAATATCCCAAAATGCTTTACTTCTGATAATCTCGCCTTTAATGTTCCTTTCTACTGATGTCATTTGTCAGTATCTAGAGTAAGCAATATATTTTGCCCATCTTCAAAACGTCATAGTATGCTACTTCAGTACCGGTAACCATCTGTTTGGTTCACAAGACGTATACTACAGCCCATGTTAAAAATCTACCGTACTAATTCATGCACACACATATGTAACAAACCTAAATAAAATCAACACAATCGTGCTTTATCAGCGTAGTAATCTTCGCTTAATTGCAATTAATTTGTTTAAGACCATTGTCGTAACGTAAAATGTATGAGATGTTGCTTCGCTGTCGTGGCATCATAGCTCTAAACAGGCGTTCAAAACTCGATCATTATGATGAATTTGTGGATGAACTTGGATAAACAAACCAAAATTACCTGACGTCGTCAAAGTCGTTTAAAAACACAAAAGATATCAGCGTATTTAGATGCAAAAGCAGCACAGTTTGACAACAAGCCATGAAAGAAATGCTGATTGCAGACAACAAATACATCCCTTGAAAAGTCCCATATTGTTCACCTCTTACCGGCAATGGGTTCTTTAAATACGATTAGCAGAGAACCTTAATGTATTCTTATAGCGGGGCATTGTATTGCATGTACAATAAACAATTTACAAACACATAGTTAAATGCATTCTGTGCTTAGGAAGGTAGCAAGGGGTCAATTGAAAATTACGAATGTAGAGTCCTGAATACAGACAATATATATCAATTAAAGCTTCTGTTGTGGTAAAAAATCTTGAATATAATAACTATTATTAAACTGCGTTTATAGCATGAAACAGTCATCTCATTGTGTGACCAAAAAGTACCAGAACATGTTATACATATGAAAGTATCCCAGTTCCAGACGAAACTCAATTACGAAATTTAACAATCTTGCATAGGGATATCAAACATCATGGACTAGCTAGAGACGGGATGACCGACCTGTTGACCATTGGTCATTAGGCATCTTGCCTTCTGGTAAAACCCAAAGACATCTACCCTAGCCTGTGGCCCCTCAGGAAGACACCACACTGGTCCTAAAAACGATCGATTGGGATGTGAATGGCTTACTGGAATATTGGCGGCACATTCCTGTGCTGAACAACAACAAAAGTAAATTAACTTTGTGAGAAAACAATGTTGAGTGAAGGTAATCAGTGGTCAGTGTTGTCTTGGCACGTGCCTCTCGCCAAGAAGGCAAAGCTATAGTAATTCCAAATCATGATGGATACACAGTTCCCATTAACTCTCAAATAGACGATTGTTTGGGTATCATTACCGAATCATGAACTCCAAGATAAACAAACGAGAGATTAATTCGTGTGCATCACATACGAGTCTCAATTAGCATACCGCATCAATAACATTAATGAGATTTGTTATTGACGTCAAAAAGTCATCTTATTATCAAGGCATACGACAAGCTTTTTCATTTATCATTTGCACAATGTGAATCTCTCTCTGTGAACGATAATGGGACATCATGTGCGCGTACAGCACAAAATGCATGTGTTGTCAAGTATTATATGACGTCACCTTATGAGAAAAAGATAACAACATTGTCGTATTCTCAATAGCATGTCTACGTCATCAACCACCTGGTACATCAAAGTGTCCTTGTATCTCTGACAATATGACTAGAGATCAAAAGAGAAATACTATTCACATGTCTCCTTTATACCTCTCAGTCAATCGCCTTACTATCATCCAATGATCCTATACTTGAACTTAGTTTTGTTTTGGATGTTTTTCTAATGCCGAACCTAGCTTTGACTGTTTTGGATGTTTTCCTAATGCCGAACCTAGCTTTGTTTTGGATGTTTTTCTAATGCTGAACCTAGCTTTGTTTTGGATATTTTCCTAATGCTGAACCTAGCTTTGTTTTGGATGTTTTCCTAATGCTGAATCTAGCTTTGTTTTGGATGTTTTTCTAATGCTGAACCTAGCTTTGTTTTGGATGTTTTTCTAATGCTGAATCTAGCTTTGTTTTGGATGTTTTTCTAATGCTGAACCTAGCTTTGTTTTGGATGTTTTTCTAATGCTGAATCTAGCTTTGTTTTGGATGCTTTCCTAATGCTGAATATAGCTCTACTTTATTTTCCTAAACTAACAAAGAACAAAACACTTTGCGATTTTTTTCTTTCTGGATAGGATGCAAGGTATTTTGAAAGAACAAAAATCGAATTGAATCGTATTCATAATTCTATAAATGCCTTCTGGCAACCAGCATTAGTGGATTATCTATATACATGATATTATGAAAAGAACATAATGTTTCCAATATAATATGTCCAAATTTAACTTGCGACGAAGTGCAATTAATTGCATCCTGCTTAGTCAATACCAATATACCATGTATCTCCACTTACACGGAGGCGACAAGAATACCTGGGAGGAAGTTACCAGGACGGGACGTGCTTACCATTACCTCAACCAGACGATTCAATCTCACAAATTGACAATAGAACATTATGCTTTCTAAGGTAATAATATAACTAACACAGCCTATATGTTTTAGTGGGCGCGGTACGACTAAATGCACGCGAGCCAGGCATGCTATGAGGAACCCACGCTATGTCCCAGATGAGGAACACGTGTGTCGGTTCCAGCCTAAGTACGTTACCGGGTATTTACGTCAGTGTTTATGTATGTACAAGTGTGTTGTCTAGTCAGCGTATCTCCGGAATGTTTCCTGATCATCAAATACATCTAATATGTTCGGCTCCGAGAAACCTGGTCAATATGTAGTTAATTGCAATGAAATGATCCCGGATAAGACCATGGGTGGCCCTTAGTCTATATGTAAACTGTTCTTACAAAAACAGTATGTGACCTGGATATGGCGTCAATCTTGTCTCTTTCAAACACAAAAGCAATACAGCGATATTATATACCAATTTAATTTAAAATCGGAATCAGTAATATTTTGTGATGACTAGCATTGTTACATTATCGTGCATATCACTAAGGCAAAAATTGTATGTTTAGGGTTATATAGGGAAAAAAATTCGTAGAAAATTGAAAAAGAATTAGGGTCGGAGGTAAAAAAATTAGGGTCGGTCGAGAAACCCTGAACAAACTTTTTTTTTGGGACTAAGTATCCACACAGACCATAAAAGGAAACTTAAGTCAAAATAGCAGTGACATGAACCCAGGTTACAGTGGATCGACCTGGTTCCGTTCCACTCAAAACATATAGATTAACAAAGGAACATTTCATGAATGAACAAGAGGCCCAAGAGACCTTGACGGTCACCTGAGTGCTGCTACAGAAAGAGCATTGCAAAGTTGGTTCAAATCTATAAAAATTATTTACGAATTAAAATAAACTTTAAAGTTGAACTTTCGTATTAGAATTTTTATTTTTTTTTTGTTTTCATTTTGATAGTTAGTGTATTATGTTACCAAACCTTATGCTTAAAATTCCAATTTGCTTTGCCAACATTAAACAACAAAACCAAAGTAGAAGTCAGTCAGTGTCAGTGATTTTATAAATTTCACTTTTTAATCTATGGAATTTATTTGGTACCATCAAACCTGTTAATTCAGAAGAAGACTTTTGAAATTTTAGCCATTTTGACCCATTTTTGCCCCTCCCCTCTGGTACCTGGGGGTCAGCCAGGACCAATATGGATATGGTGTTAAAATGCTATTTCAGGGTAATAATTCTAACCCAGTTTGACTCATTTCCTATTAAAACTAAGCAAATAATGTTCATAAATGTGTTTTTCCTATATAGAGCATAGTAAATTTGACCCCTTCCTCAGGGGAAAATCTGAGATCCCAGGGCCATGAAATTCACAATTTTTGTAAAGGGCCTTAAGACCTTCCAATCTATGAAGAGTATTTGGTTCCATCAAATCTGTGAATTCAGAAGAAGATTTTTGAAGTTTTAGCCTATTTGACCCTCTTTGGCCCCGCCCCTAAGGCCCCATGGGGTTCGCCCAGGACCAATATGGATATGACGATAAAATGGTATCTCAGGCTAAAACTTCTAACCCAGTTTGACTAATTTCTTATGAAAATAAGAAACATGAGACCCCAGGGTCATATAATTCACAATTTTTGTGAGGGACCTTAAGACCTTTCCATCTATGAAGAGTATTTGATTCTACCAGTTCCAGTATTTCAGAAGAAGATTTTTGAAGTTTTAGCTTATTAGCCCCTTTTGGCCCCATCCCTTTTGGCCCCACCCCTAAGGCCCCTGGGAGTCAGTAATGGAAAATATGTTAATAGGATTCAATGGCCATTTCATAGGGTTAATTCTGACATCATTTGACTCATTTCCTTTTACAAATGACCAAATAATGCTCAAAAATGTGTTTTTCCAATATAAACTATAGTAAACTTAACCCCCTCCCTGACACCCCAGGGTCATATAATTCACAATTTTTGTAAAGGACCTTTAGACTTTTCTATCTATGAAGAGTATTTGATTCCATCTCATCTGTGAGTGGAGAAGAAGATTTTTGAAATTATAGTCAATTTTACCCCTTTTGGCCCCTCCCGCAGCCCCCAGGAAGTGGGGACCATATAATTCACAATTTTGATTGGCCTTATGCCTTAGAAGATTTGTGCAAAATTTCATTGAATTTGCTTCAGCGGTTTTTGAGAAGAAGTCGAAAATGTAAATTGTTTACGGACATACGACGGACGACGCACGACGCACGTCGAAGGACAAAAGGCGATTAGAATAGGTCACTTGAGACTTCGTCAAGTTTATCGACAAAAACCTAAGCTTCGACTGAAGACGATCATTATCAAGATTAAAGACAGGTCGAAAAGAGTAAAAGGAGTTATATAAATGACCACCTACAAAATAAGACTGGCCACAGCGTTGGTAAGAAGCATTTAATCCATGATCATTGTTGAGTGGTCACTTCCGGTCATCCTTTGTTTATTTGAGTGGAAAATATGCAAACCTTGTATGTGATTTCCACTCTAAAGTTGTTACTTAGACTTTAGGTTACGGCGTACATATAATTACCGGATTATACTTTTCAGTACATTCACTTAAAACGTAAGTGACAAAAACTGTGTCATTCTACCGCAGAGGATTTTGACCTGGTGACCTACATCAATAGCTGTCTCTTCTCACATTTATCCGAGAGCGAATGCAATAATGTTTCATACTGCAATTGACCAAAAAACGATACCAACCGGATGCATTGCATCATTCTATCTTGATTTATCTCGTCACTCAGGGTAATTGTAGTTTATATACTGTTGCCATGGACAGGGTTTGTGATTCACGGGTAATATGCCGTTGTCGAGGCCAGATGATGGCTGATAAAGGGAATGTTTTCTACTCCAATGTATGCATATCAAAAACAGATAGATGTTAAATTAAGTATTAGTATTAAGTGTTAAGCATTGATGTTACTTAATTTTTGTAATTTCACACAGTTATGGAATATTTGTGTTTGTGTAGCGGATTCCAATAAAGGTTTTTAAGCAAATTTTTACATAACTCGATCAAATCTAAAAGAAATAGGGACACCAATACTTCATTTTACTTGATGAAATGAAATACGTGTTAATGTACGATTCCATTGATGCTTCACATGATGTTTTACAAAATCATAACGCGATGCCCATGCCTCTACGGTGAGGTCACATTATTCTCGGACTTTCTGCTATAGGGATAACAATTAATTTTAACTGTTTAAATGTTAATTTTTTATACTATTAATACATTTTAGTATTTGATTGGTTTTTGGTTTGTAGAAAAAAAACCCCTGCAGATTCAGGTCAATACCCTTTTAGTTCTGCTGTCTACAAGAAAGAATATTTCACCAGACAAACTGTCACTGCCAGATATCACCCATTAAAAATCTATCATCCACTGGCTTGTCATGTCCTCGCTCTACCAACGACGCTGTACGTAACGGTGGGACGTCATTTGTTCCCGCCAGGGAACATTTGCCTGTCATCGAATGTCTTTCATGTTTTAATGTAAAATACAATTACAGAAATATCTGAAGCAGATTGTCACATTTTCAGGAAACGTTCGCTAAAGAACCACGTTGTTAGTGGACGTAAACCCCATCCACATGACAGACGCCGAAACGACCCCGCTCTATTTCGATCAAAAAGTGGACGTCATAGAGAATTAAAGACCACCTGAATAAATACCATCAGGATGGAAACCATGATGGATTACTTGTATATTCGTTGATAAAAAGTTTCCAAGTTTTTACAAGGTTCGATAAAAGCTAAACCCGAGATACGTCTCATTGACATTATCGTTTTATTTATGTAAAGTTTGGACATTATTGATAACACGGACGACTGTGTGTAGGGTTTACAGATGTAATATCGGAGTTATTGATAACACTGACGACTGTTTGTAGGGTTAACAGGTGTAATATCGGAGTTATTGATAACACGGACGACTGTGTGTAGGGTTTACAGGTGTAATATCGGAGTTATTGATAACACTGACGACTGTTTGTAGGGTTTACAGGTGTAATATCGGAGTTATTGATAACACGGACGACTGTGTGTAGGGTTTACAGGTGTAATATCGGAGTTATTGATAACACGGACGACTGTTTGTAGGGTTAACAGGTGTAATATCGGAGTTATTGATAACACGGACGACTGTGTGTAGGGTTTACAGGTGTAATATCGGAGTTATTGATAACACTGACGACTGTTTGTAGGGTTTACAGGTGTAATATCGGAGTTATTGATAACACGGACGACTGTTTGTAGGGTTTACAGGTGTAACATCGGAGTTATTGATAACACGGACGACTGTGTGTAGGGTTTACAGGTGTAATATCGGAGTTATTGATAACACGTACAACTGTGTGTAGGGTTTACAGATGTAATATCGGAGTTATTGATAACACGGACGACTGTATGTAGGGTTTACAGGTGTAACATCGGAGTTATTGATAACACGGACGACTGTTTGTAGGGTTTACAGGTGTAATATCGGAGTTATTGATAGCACGGACGACTGTGTGTAGGGTTTACAGATGTAACATCGGAGTTATTGATAACACGGATGACTGTTTGTAGGGTTTACAGGTGTAATAAAGGAGTTATTGATAACACGGATGACTGTTTGTAGGGTTTACAGGTGTAATATCGGAGTTATTGATAACACGGACGACTGTTTGTAGGGTTAACAGGTATAATATCGGAGTTATTGATAACACGGACGACTGTGTGTAGGTTTAACAGATGTAATGTCGGAGCTATTGATAACACGGACGACTGTTTGTAGGGTTAACAGATGTAATATCGGAGTTATTGATAACACGGACGACTGTGTGTAGGGTTTAGAAAGTACCTTAATAACCTATGTATCCTTCATCTCATACCTTTTATAAAGCGACTTTTGAAATTCCATTTCATGTGTGTAGGACTTTTATAATAACCTGCAATAAGAAAGCCTTTGTGTAAAGTACATGCACCTTGAATGGACGTATACTAACAGGTAAAACTAATCTATATTCCACCCGGGGTTTGTCTACCCATTGTATTTTAACAAGATTCGAAAAGGTATGGTTCGATATCTCGTTCCATATACGAACGCCAAATCTATCAAAAGAAATCCACTCCGTGATCGTAAAAGATATGACGAAAGTTTCAATAGGGCATACAGGTAGCATGGAGTGACAATCTCTCGGCTCATAGAACATTTTGAAAGTCAATGTCGTGGCCGTGTTGTAACACGCAGCTTTATGTACCATACAAATTATAAACCGCGTATATATAGTTTGTGTACCAAATGTTAATCATATTCATATTAAAACATGAACGGACATTGACAGAACTAGCTGGGGTTTTCTTTGTGAACACGTATCTTACACATATTAATAATGATTTAAGGAACCTAAATCATATTGTAATATACACATGATAAATCACACAATGTTTTAAATATTCGCTGTATCTGAGGTTGATAGCAAACGATCAATATATTATGGACTGGCTTTCATAATAAATAAATCTACATAAAGCTACACATGGGCAGTAAAGTTTCCAAAGAACAGTCTAAACATAATATCTTGTCTAGAACCCAAAATTATCAGTAAGGAAAATATTTCAAAAATGATGCTTTATATGGAAACTCATAAACGATGCTGACTAATATTGATATTATCAAAGAAGTTTTCAAGTAATAATAGTAACTCGGAACCTTATCTACCACAATATTACCAAATCAACGATCATACGAGTGTCAGGAAAGCAAAGATTGATCGACTCGTATTAAAAAGAAACATACTATAGAGGATTTCCCTCGCAGTTTACCAAACAGGAAATGCCTTATTTGTATAAGCAACTGACAAGAAGATCACAGACAAGCTTGATTACACATTATCCAAGAATTCAATCAAGCCGAGAAAAAGAACAGATGCAAGCCTTGATTAAGATAAACAGTCAACATACATACCGAACAAATCTTTCCCCATAGGGTTATGTATTGATAGAGAAGGGACAGTGAGGCGATTCCTTAACAGTATACCATTGCCAACAGGGAAATAAAAAGATATCTTGTTATAAAATCCTTCTTTGAATATATCCTCATTAGCATGGATCAGCAATGTCGGAGGAACTAAAAGTTATAATTAATTGATGTTATCAATATTCTAACGTGGAGGTCATACAGACAGCCAATTATTAGTTGTAGACATCTCTGGAGAAAATGAGATTTTTGTTATAGATAAAATAGTAAGACTTGTAAAACTAAGTAAACACATATCATGATGACCGCTTTTCTGAAAAATATGAAACGCAATGACACATTCCAATTATAGGAATTATTTTTTCATTATTTGGATGTCTATGACAATGGGACCAATGACGAACAGTGTGTAAAAGGTGAAATGGTATTAAGCGTGACTGACCTTTTCACTAAATTACGACCTAGATGTTATTGGCCACCACGATGGACAATTTCTTCCGAGACTCCAGTTACTACTAAGAAAACAACCAAACATATAAGACGTTAACTTAAATGCACGAAGAATCGAAGTGTTTACCGGAAACAATAAAACAATGGTCAGCGAAATGTGTTTCCAATAAAATCTGCAATAGCCGAGGTATAAAAACCCTGCATTAGACCTGTGCGCTATAGTATTCCCAGAAGAAAGACGTTTGATAATGGAGTTTGGCAGTCTATTATTCATTTTCCCTCAGACAATATATAGATTAAACTAGCTTTCCGTATAAATGCATCATTATTCCTCCACAAATATGGACGAAGAAGGACTAACATACCTTCAATCAATAAATTATATTATGATATTTTTTCTAAAATCAAGTACCGCTTCATGTTCCGTCGTAAGATGAGTCAAACAGTTAAAAGTTGCTGAGCCAGCAGAAACATGTCACCCGGAAGCGATGAAAGCTTTTCAGCAATGATAAAGGTTTTAATAATGTATGACCTTATCAATTTAAGCCCGCGGGTTTGATAAGGCGATGCAGTGTCATCCAGTGTTGGATATAGCCAAGTATGTGAAAAGGAAAGTAGAGTCTTCAGAAAGCAATGGTATAAAACACAAATCAAGGTAATGAGGGCGGTATCATTGCAGGCGAAATAGCAGCTATTAGGACCAGTCGACTTATTTACTAATTAAACATATTGACTGCAGATATTTTATACCTCTTGTAACTAAAATCTCTCGAATCTGATAAAATAAAAGACAATCATTTTTTTTTTATTTTTTTTTCATCAGCTGCCGGCCATGCATGCCGGGTTTTGTAACTACCTAATAGAAATATTGAACTCGCAGTCAAGAAGAAGAGCGCTAGTGATAGTTGTTCGAGACACTTTCCTTGGTTACCACTCTCTTATATGGGATAATAACATTGTTCGTCCATTGAACTGAACCGCGCGGCCTTAGAAAACGTAACTTTAACGTAACACAAATATTAGACAAATAGTTCCCCTTAAATCATCAGTAAATAAAAACATCAGAAAGAATTAGGTTCATTGTTCTGAGAATTACCCTTACGGTCAGCTGATGTATTCACGAGCAGATTTGTCCTTATCAACAGCTAATGCCAATGGTAGTTGCTTTCATAATCAGCTACATACGTATACCTGGGTGTAGCTACAAATTTTATCCCGGAAATCATTTAATGACATTTAATTTAAGCAATCAACTTAATAGATTCGAATATTTATCTGATGGGCAACATTTAAAAATTACTGGCAGAAGCACGAACACTTGACACGAGATGAAACAGGACATACCACAGCGGTACGTCACGGTAATGTGTATCTACCTGTTCTCAATGTAATGATTTCCTGAGTTTTTTTTATCGATTTGTGATAGCAAACTTCAAATTGCAATCCCTTTACATAACGCCTGTCGGTCAATTATATAGTCAATCATTGGAATCACAAATACCCAGACTTGCTAGCGTTTGCGTTATTACGTCAAACGTTCTCAGTCCTTCACCAAAAAGAGTTATAATTTCGTTGTTGCCATCCGGATTTGAATTAGCAAACTGTTCTTGATAACAGTAGATCTCCGGTGTGTATGGTTCTAAAAATTCATCTGACATTTAAAATTAAAAATTTGTTTGTCGATTCTGAGGTATGAAATGACTTTCAGTGTAGATTCTAGCACTCTATCATATCGGAATTCATTGTTCTATAAGTGAATCGATAACGTATACCAATTAGAATTTAAGATATCGGATACACTTAATAAGGTTTTCCTTCCACCTGGTCAAGGAGATTATGATACCGTATAGAAGTAGATCACCTTCTCAGGAGGCTTGACCACCTAATCAGGGCTGTTTGGTATTGGACGAAAATGCTACTTATAAAGATTTAGTCAAAGGGAAATTTAACGACAATTCATTTATCTATTACTTCGCATCATAAAACATGACAGTGGTACAGTTCTGTAAAGCACATCTTCTCAAATTCAATAATATTTTTATAAAGTTGATATAAACCATGTTAAGAATAACATGAAGGGCATACTTTTATTAGATAACCTCCTCTATGGCGAATTAAGTTGACATTCAATTCAACGAATATCAATCAAGAAAAAACTGCAACAGGTCAATAATAAACTGTTCGGTATCTGTAGTTACCATGGTAACCCGACGACCACTGATCAGAAATGTATAACTATCACCATTTGAATTGCTTGTCGTAAAATCTATCCGTTACTACCTGAGATCGCGTCTCCAGGTACAAATGTAATCAGTGTAGACTAGATGTAATGCTATACACCATCAAACTACCTCATTAATGCTGGCTAGAATCACATTTAATTAATTTGGACTTCATAAGCCGCGTCTTATATTTTACAATAATCAAAACGGCTATACAGGTAATCAGTGCAAAACCATTCAACAGTGATTCCGATGTTACGCAAAGGTAGAGAAGATTAATAGTATTTAGAAAATAAATATTTTCTTGGAGTATCAGATGTAATAGATATCTTAACCTGTAGTTTTGCTGTAGCAGAAATATGATTTAGTTTACCAGCATTGTTAAAGAGGATTAGATAACATCAGTAATTCCTTAAAATGTCAAACTCTTCAAGCTCAAATACCAAAGACAACAAATTGCTAAAATAACCAACGAATACCAAGAATACCAAATCGATCAAACAAACACAGCAAAGTTCCGAATGGAAGAGTATTTTAAAAGTATAACGGTATCAGACCCATGTGCTTCTGATGGGCAAGCGTCCTCTGTTTCTTTACGACAAACTAAATAAAAACACCGACGATTCCGGAACCAAATTACCACCAAATTGTAATCTATTTATATGCGCGTAAAATTACAATTTCACCTATAGATCAGAAGGCAATAACCCCAAGTTGTGTACAATACGTCAGACAAACTACAATAAAATTCATACATCGATTATCATTTCCAATTCCAAGAAATCATTCGCAATATCATGATAAGGAAAATAAAATTTTGCAATCAAAACATGCGACTTGCTGACATTAGATGACAATTAAAACCTACAACCACGCAAACAATCATTAAAACATTGAAATTAACATGAAAGGGTGGAACATAAATCGTATCTTGTTGGATCTGTTGATACGTAAAAAAATTAGATGTTAACGACATTCAAGTCAATATTCCAATCTCCTTAAACATCACTGTAGCTGCCAAGTGAAAACACAACCAGCAGTGAGTTCATGTCACTAGGGACCTCGTTCATCGGCTAAGAAATAAGGAATTGATCGCATAGAAGTTTAGTATATGAGCCCAGGTATTTAAATTCTTCTCTTTTCTCGTAAAGCAAAAATTCGGCGAACTTACGCTTGTACACACTGAGTATCTGCATGAATCTTAATACCAATTATGACCATAGCAATGCATATCTGTATGTCATCTACATATTATGAAAAGTGTCGATAAAATCATATTATTTGCATACGGCAAGTTTAAAATGAAGTAAACGGCTGCTCCATATTAAAATCAAGATAACCATGATTCAGCCACACATTGACGATTTTTTAACATAGAAGTCCCAATATAGCAATGCTTCCTATATCAAGGCTACAGTATCTAGGAAGCAGCTGAAACTAGCTACTTGTTGAATCAACAGAATACTAAAACACCTACCTCTCGTGAACTCATGCCGGGGTAGTTGGGGTTGGGGTGAACTTAGCCTGGGTGTCACAGTACAATCCCGAGAAAGCCACTGTGTGTCACGAACACGGATTGAATGAAACATCTCTCAACAATATATATACGTATACTTCTAGGACGCCATCTTTTGTATTGATCAAACCAAACGCGCTTGAGTTCACAGCGACGCTTGGATGATGTTTTGCTGTTGCCTAGATTTTTCACTAGACAAAACGAATACATCTGAATGAGTGTGATAGTGTTTATTGATAACACGCTTTAGGCACTTTGTTTATTATGTGCGTTCAAAGCGTGAATTTACTTATGTTAGAATGGAGTGAATACTAACGTATTCAAAACATTTGGAAATAAATTACAAAATCAGTCAACCAAGGAACAACTGTAGACAGTTTCTAAAAGTGACATCAACCCGCTCACCTCTTGTAACAGAGACACACAAACGGTTTTAATTAAGTGATACTAGTTAGTAATAATAAGGTTAAAATGAGGTGACAACAACCCACTTTCATAGCCTTTCTGGGTACACATACAAAACAAATGTGCAGCTCAAGTTATTCCGTATCGTATAGGTATATCAGTGTATATAGTAAAGGTATCATGGACTTTTTATCACCATGACCTTATCTTCCCCGCCTTCAGTTTATCCATCCTTCCCATTAGGAAAACATTTCTCATAGAATGTATTGCTAATTTAAAAACAACAGCATTTTTTTAATTTCAAAGAGTACGGCAATTTGGCACCACACATACGTAAATAATTGATAAACAACCTAGAGTGACCGTTGGCCAAGTTTTACGTCTGCCGCGGGACTACATTGTAGGATCCTAGACACTGACAGGGCACCTCCAACAATTCTACAGACATTTCCTATTGACAGGGCACCTCCAACAATTCTACAGACATTTCTTATTGACAGGGCATCGCCGACAATCGATTGGAGCGTTGCAGAAATGCAAGTAGGGATGTCGATAAAACATGAAAGTCTGGCATGTATCAAGGTCTTGTATTAATTATATGTATCAGAGTAGGATTCAAAGATTACGCTCTTTGTCTCTTATAAATCTCAACGCTTAATGCAGCGCTTCTTTTTCTCACGTTTGATCACTAGATTATAATGAGATTATGCACACTTTACTAAATTAAATAAGCTGGTAGGAAAATGTATTCTTTTTATCCTTAGATTTCTTTCGAGTTTTCAACACGTCATAGTTGTTTAGATTTCCTGTTACTTTCATTATCAATAAATTTGCCACTTTACGTAATTCACGAGTCCTGGAAAGGCGGTACATTATAAACATATTTACTTAATTATCTGCGCGTTCAATTAATTCGACCGCGATCAAAGTGAATAGCCGCGAACTCTCTTTAACACAAGATCGTGATGTATGACAAGGAGTCGATGCCCAAATTAGTTTATATGTAGTTAATGAAGCCACGATCCATACTCGAACTCAATTAAATGGTGATAAAACATCAACACAAATACATAAAGGATTGTACACAACTGAAACATACTATATGGCCATGTGCTTAAGCGACGATACCCGCCGTACCAATCAAGATGTAAGCTGGGTAAGACTCCGAAATTAAAACGATGATGATATCAGTTTTTTTCCTAAATGTTGAGAGAGTTCGTGCTTATTACAGTACCAACCTTGCATTTTACAATTAACATTTTTGTGATTATTTATAAACACTATTCGATCCCTATGTAGGTATGATTGTATATATGTCTTTAAATTTTGTTATCAATGAAATTATATAGACCAGGTTTCATTGGTTGAGGAGAGCCGGAGTGTCCTGGGGAAAACTGACGACCAGTGGTCAAGATCTGACTGAAGCTTACGTAAGCCCCAAGCTAGTTAACTGGGTGAGGTCTTGCAATGGGACGTCGGGCCCCTGAACTGCTCTACCTTCTCGGCTTATCTACCAGTAAAACAGACAGTTTAGTAGTACGTTATTACCTACACAACCACCAAGCCCCTACAAGGTATGATAGAAAATTAAAATCACATAGGAATCCAGCGGCACCACGGTCATGAACATCGTTTTACTGTAAGCATGCTAAGTTTGTGCCAACGCTAAAGTGTGTGTCATGACTTATCTTTGATGATAGTTCATATCACGTGTAGTTGAGCTTTATGATAATCTACCTTAGACCTCCTGCTGAGTCGTGCTGTAAAGTATTTTGACGGTCGTTGACCTGTCTGGCGGTCTTGTAGCAAACAGCACTTTTACACATTTTGAAAGCGTGTGCTACAAAGTGTTCGATATTCTGAGGATAGTTTTACGGTTGGTCTTGAACCCACAGCATTCAATACTTTCATAAGCTTACTATTTTATAATGTTCAAACAAATTCCCAATCCTTCTACAAAATAGTGTTTTACTTTCTATTATTATCCTTTCAAGTTTACATGTATGTTACATCAATGATTGCTCAAAATGTTGGTTTCTCTTGTTTCTCAAATATTTGCTTTGGTTTGATTAGTTTAAATAACGTTCTATGAACATTCGTCTTAAGGACGTGCCAGAGGAGAAAATCCATAGTACCATAAGAAAAAACACCGATCGGCGATTTTAGCTGGCAACTGTCCTACATGAAATTCGAATTCATTCACGACCCATAGATGGACGGTTTCTGGTATTACGTCTGGACATCTTCCCCACTCGGTTCTTTATTCATATAAATATGTGAACAAATCAAGTAATTCTTTTATTTGTTCATATTTCCCTTATTTTATTTACACGATGTATTTCTGGTTATTGCGATTTAAAATCGATATTAATGAATTCGCTTTCTCGCAGCCAACGCGTGAGAAATTTTCGTGATTTTGCTATCTGTTCAAGTGCTGGGGATGTTTTCCGCTTAAAATACCATGTTTATTCTAAATACGGCATACATATATAGGTTTCTTTATATGGTATAAAAATCTGTTAACGAAACCACGCGAATGTTGTTTTTCTCCTGAAAATAGCATGGCTTGATTAAGCAGACGAACCACAGAAACTACAACTAAAAGTTTGTTATCGTTGATGTTTATGAAAGCGTCTTTTCATATTTTGTCTCCTATCTTAAATGTTTGTAATGATTGGTTCTGCATTAGTCCTTGAGAAAGCAGCTTTCTGAAATATCATCAAGGATTAACTGTTGCCTCAGCAGCAGTCGTACATGTGCAAGCTTAATGAATTCTGTAATGTAACCTTTGGAAATTATCTTCTTTATTACGGGTTTTCGTACTGGATCTGTTATCGATAATTGTATCGCTATTTAATTGTTATGATTAATAAAAGCTGCACTGTTGTATTTTCAATAATTGTGATAGAGATATCCATATACGCACTACTCTGTCTAAAATATGTAAGAGATTTTA